>NC_133770.1:171297679-171435659 GCF_003597395.2 Chelonoidis abingdonii | reverse complement strand
CACAGCAGCGCTGCAACTGGTGCAAGTGTGGACACACTGCAGCGCTGGTCGCTGTCAGTGTGGACACACTGCAGCGCTGGCCGTACACAGCTGTATGACCACAGCTGTAACTGCCAGCGCTGCAAAACTGTAAGTGTAGACAAAGCCTGAGACACATAAAGGGAGAACCTGGAGCAGCTGAGGACCTAGCCCTATTACTATACTGAGATATTTTGTTGCCAGGTTTCAGCCTGGAGCATATGTGGAGATCCATCAACTGGGGCTCAAAATAAAAGCATAAAGACTACCAATATTTATGAGTCCTTCTGTATTTTTAATCATTATATTGCCATGTAATAATTATGAAAGCATTGCTAAGTAAATGTCACACACTGAAACAGATGATATTTTAAGCTTCAAACACCTGGTGATCCTGTTTTCCCAGCTGTATGTTAGATACAGTCACTGTTTAATCTACTGAAGAAAACAAAGACAGCACCAAAATCTAGAGGGATCTCTACTACTATCATGTATTTAAAATATTTTGATCAAGTATTTTTACTTATACACTCTGCTGCAAAGCCTTTTATGCAGTTTGCTTGGATAGTCCTTCTAGAACTAAGATGTACAATAAATTATTATAATTACTAGTATGTCTTTCTCTGGAAGTATTTGCTCTGTGTAAATATTAGAATGAAATGTCTATTACAGTAACTTCCTCTTACAGAGAAAGTTCTCTGAGGTGTAGATGTAAAAGGAAACTAGCTATCAAATGTGTTTTAGCAGGAATGTGAAAACACATTTACACCTACCAAAGAGTAAGTGGGCAATTTGCAGACAATTATTTAGGAAGGAGACAGCAGAGAAAGGACCGAAGAGCAGAAAAAGGTTGCAAGTTGATGTTATACTACACTTCATTATCATGAAGTTCTCAAATAATAAGTTATATAGTTTAGTTTTTAAAATTAGATCCATTTTAGAAGGTTTTGAAATGCTCACTTTATGTACGTGTGCACACACCCAAATTTAAATTTAAAGTTATAGGCCAGAGTCAATGACTAAGGCCTGGTCTACATATAAAACATGACCATGGCACAGCTGCACTGCTGTAGCACTTCAGTGTAGAAACTACAGCAATGGGAAAGGCTCTCCTGCTGCTGTAAATAATCCATCTCTCTGAGAGGCGGTAAATAGGTCAATGGAAGAATTCTGCTGCTGACCTATCACAGTCTACACTGGAGATTAGATTGGTTTAACTACATCTCTCGGCCTCAGAGACATAACTATGCAGATGTAACTTTTCAGTGCAGACCAGCCCCAAGGTCACAAATATTTCACAAATATTGCATTTTATAGTGTATTATACACAGATAGTATTTATAAATATGAAAGATACTTGACTATTAAACACACATAACAATGAGAGATTAAAATGTGTAAACTACTAGGCTGATATTTTTTCCCATGTTAAATACAGCTAAAGCATAATATGATTGTTGTGTAAATAGTATGTAGTTCCAACTGCCTCCACTTCTTCATCACACAGCATCACACTTGATATAGCAGCGTTTAATTACAAAGACAAATCATTTCTCATTTTCAATATTTCACTGCAGAAAAAATATTTAGAAACAAAGACAGCCAACATTAAAAATCAGAATTAGCTCTAATGGACCTGTCTACCTCTGTAGAAGCCTATTAGGAGGATTTGGAACTCTGACAAAGTAAGGTAGCTATTCAAAAGCTTAAAAAAAAAACTTTCACTGCATATTCTTAGTTTAACCACTATGAATTTCAGTAGAATACCACCCCCTTTTAATTAATCACATCCATGTAAGATGACTAAAATCTAGCTGGACTCTCTCTGAAGATTTAAAGAATAAGAACAAAATCCTTCCTGAATAGGTACTACACTGACCCACAGATTTCTCTCTCTCTCTCTCTCAACATCTCCTTTTTAAATTATAGCTACATCAGTTTTGCAGATGAGCAAAGTAATGGGCTCTTACTATCATTTAAGGCTCAATCCTGCTCCCATTGGAGAACTGGATCCATGAAATATAATAAAGGCAATCATTGATGTCATCCAAAAACTATTTTTCTTTTATAGCAACCATTTGCTTCCTAAAATAGAACCAGAATTCCTTTCACTTGAGAGCATTTTCTGTACCCAGTGACAGCGTCTTATTGTAAATTTGCCACCTAGATACCTTGATGGGGTATGAGGACAAACTAGAGAATTGTAAACCAGTCAGCTTAGCATGGATACCCAAAAAATGTATTTGTAAGACACAAGAAGTAATTATTTCATTGTACAGAGCACTAAGTCCTCGGCTGGAGTACTGTGTCCATTTCTGGGCATCACACTTCAGGTGGACAAAGATGTGGACAAATTGGAGAAAGTCCAGAGGAGAGAGGGGGCAAAAAAAAAGAAGATTAACGACCTACAAGGCAAGACTGAGAAAAAAATTGGGTTTGTTTAGTCTAGCGAGGGGAAACAGAGTGGACAAAATAAGTCTTCAAGTACATCAAGAGATAGTTATAAAGAAAATATAAATATAAGAATGGCCATACTTGGTCAGACCAATGGTCCATCTAGCCCAGTATCCTGTCAGGCAATGATCAGAACAGGGAATCATCGAGTGATCCATCCCTTGTTCTCCACTTCCAGGTTCTGGCAATCAGGGGCTAGGGACATCCAAAGCATGGGGTTACAGCTCTGACAATCTTGGCTAATAGCCATTGATAGGCCTATCCTTCATGAACTTATTCAATTGTTTTTTGTACCCTGGTAGAGTTTTATCCTTCACAACATCCCATTGCAACAAGTTCCACAAGTTGATTGTGATTTGTGTGAAGAAGTACTTCCTTCTGTTTGTTTTAAACCTTCTGCCTATTAATTGAATTGGGTAACCTCTTGTGTTATGGGAGGGAGTAAATGACACTTCCTTATTCACTTTCTTCACACCATTCACAATTTCATAGATCTCTATCATATCCCCTCTTAGTCATTTCTTTTCCAAGCTGAAAAGTCCTAGTCTTTTTTAAGAGAAGGGGATTAAATGTTCTCCTTCACCTCTGAGGACAGGACAAGAAGTAATGGACTTACATTGCAGCAAGGAAGAGTTACTAAGTATTTTCTAATGTCAAAGCTAACTGTAAGGGTAGTTGAACACTGGAACAAATTACCCAGGGAGGTTGTGGAATCTCACTGGGTGTTTTGTTTAATCTATTCTTAAAACACCTGTCAGGGATGGTCTAGATAATACTTAGTCCTGCCTCATTGCAGGTGACTGGACTTGATGACCTACCAAAGTCACTTCCAGTCCTACATTGCTATGATTCTATGGTGTTTGGCATATAGAGATATAGGCCATGATTCAGCAAAGCACTCAAGCATGCTTTGAAACATGAACTTAAGCTTGTCTCTTTCACCAACAGAAGTTGGTCAAGTAAAAGATATTATCAGACCCACCTTGTCTCTATTGCTTTAATTCATGTGAGCTGAAACTAGTAAGTTTTGGAAGAGACCCATTCAAAAAGTCTCCATCCTTTATACTTGTAATGCATTAATCAACGGTCAGAGGTTTCCTAATAAACTGATGAAAATGTAATTTCAGTATAATTCTTCCAAGAGAAGCAGTACTGCACTTCATAGAAGCAAAATACTTTGAAACCTGTTATACGTTTGGAAAAAAACATCTCCTTTGTTTCCACATATAAATTATATATAGTCAATCTTCTAAAATATTTCTCAGACTCAGTCTGAGATATATAGAACATCTGTTTGATGATAGAGAACATTATCCAATTTATATGGATGATCTATCATCATCATCATCTATGATTTAATCTCACTTCTTGCCAGGAGTTCTGCATGGATTTTGGGGGCCACCTGCATAAAGCTCCAGGCAGAATTGGGGCCTTATTTTGTGGTAATATGCTAAATCTTTCTAAACACAGAGGTAGACACACCCTCTCCCTCAAAGACCAGACGAGCTAAAAAAACCACTTACTGTATGCTAGCATGTGGCACATACAATTCACATTCTGTCTTTGCAGCAAAGGTTCCTTGTTTTGATCTTTTACACAACATGTGAAATTCCCAACACTACAGAAGATATTGCAATGATCAAGTAACATTAAAATAAGCCATTAGCCACTTTCCATCAAACAGAGTGGATGCAAGGATCTGACATAAAATTTATTGTGACAAAGGCATTATGCCAAAAGCAACGCATGTTCACTGTCCCAGTGTCAAGTTGGATACATATTCTTACAAGAATTCTGTTCAGTTTCCTGGCACTTGAAAAGTAGTGAAAAAGTTCAATGTGTCTTTGTCATCACCCAGTAATATTTTATGATTGGTCATGTTTAGCTCAGATTAGATAATCACTGAAAAGTTCAGATGCTTGTGTAAAGATTGCTTAAATCTCATGCTGTTTAAGGATTCTTTTTACCTTTCTCTCTTCCCATCATTTGTCTCCTCTCTTCACTACCTCCTTTCCCCATCACTCTTTGCCAAACTCCATCTTTTCTTTTCCTTACCCCAAACACTTCTGCCTGCATCCAACAGGTCTCTTGACCCTTTTTTCTCCTTCCAGTCCATAACACAGCTTTCTGATTCTCCATTATTTTCTTCATGAACTGAAAGAGCATCACTTACTTTCGGCAAGACTGAATCAGAGTGTCAAGGACAGATCCTCTCCTGCTGGAAGTGGTAATTTCCCCCCACTGACTTTACACCAGCTGAGGAGCTGCCCCCTTGGGTATGACCAATTGCTCTAGTGAAATCCCACAAAGCTTCCTGAAAGTCAGAATACATTGCCTCTTCCCTACATCCAGGGAAGTCCCACCACCAGATGTGCTGAGACACTAAGCATGGTTTAAATGCTATTAGGTCTAGAAGGCCTGCTGGGAATCAGTGAGTACTTATCTATATTTTTTTCCCAAAAAAAATCTTTGGGAACTGAGGGGAAAGCATTAATTCCAGATCTCAGCTGATGAAGAGGTTAAATCAGGCTATATATATTTCCTCAACTGTTTTGCTCATCCCAAGAAACAACACATATATGGCATCGCACAAGCACACAGAAGTTGTGAAGTTAATTCCTACCACAGAATATAGTATTCACACTAGAGACAGGAGGAGAGTGTTAAAAAAAGTGGAATATGTGTCTGAAAGAGATAGTGTATTCTAGGCTAGCTACAGCAAGAAAATGGAACAATGATTTACGCTCTATGTTACTACATTGTGCTCAACTGAAATGGATGTGATAGGCCATCTTATATTCCCTTGTGTTGTTTAATTGTAATTCCTATTTTGATAGCACTTTACAGCTATTAAAGCATCAGAAATTGTCATTTTTTAAATAATAAACATTGGGAGGTTAAGTAGTATTGTAAGTAGTTAACCCATGTGTTTTGTGTGTGTGTGTATGCGTGTGTGAGACAGAGAACTGTATCTATTTTCCCCTGCTCTGTAAAATCTCACTTAAAGGCCCTGACTTCACATTCATGCAACGCTTCACTGAAATTACTGGGCGTCCAACCATACAGATTTAGTGCCATAATGGATACAATAATTTCAATATTTCTAGCCACACTAACATACAGTTTTTCAGGGCTTTTAGGCACATAAATTAGATTTATTTAAAACTGGTCTACCCACATGTAAGGGAGGCTGAGTGTCAGTGGGGAGGGAGTCTAGCTTACACTATTTCATGCATCACTTCTAAATTTGGTCCAACCTGTCTCGTACAAATTACGTTAACAAGAAAAGAGCAGGAGTTTCTTTTATAGTATGCAATCTTTCTTGGTTTGGGGATGAGCAGGGAGTGAGAATACTTCAGCTCTATAGGAACACTGACTACTCTATAATTAATCCTCTCGATAGATGTGAAGCCAGAGAAGAGTTGTGTTTCAGTAAGGATCTCTTATATCAACTTTTCAGAGGAGCTAGGTAATCAGAAGTTAACAGGTTTTGTTTCTTTTTTTTAGTTTATATGACAGAAATAATTATCATCATCCAGAGCACATTAGAGAAGGGCAATAAACTGGTGATGGCAGGTAAGAAGAAAATTAGAAAAAGGTTAATCTGAGAAAACTTTGAGATGTGAGTTTTGAGATATCTACAGTGATGGACTTAAAAAATCAAAAACAATTTGGAAAAATAAGCTTGAGATAGAACTAAAAGACATTTGAGAGAGAGCTGCTGAAAACAAAAATGGTCAGAGCAATTTGGCAATAGCGTCAAATGTATGAATGAGGCCTGGTCTACACAACACAGTTAGTATGATGCAAGGCAGCTTACGTCAACCTAGTTGTTTGTGTGTCTACACTCACACTGGTCTCCCACTGGTGAGTGCCCTGTTAGGCTGACATATTAACACCACCTCTCCAAGCTGGGTAGAGCCATAGTTGACGAACTTGGATTGATGCAGTGCAAGTTCAGACACTGCGTTCCTAATGTCGACCCTAACTGTTCACCGCAGTTCAGAAACCCCATCCATTATAACCTGCACAGTGCCCAAGTCACACTCATGGGAGAAGTCTGGGGGACAAAGGGGACTTTGCCACCCCAAACAGGGCTGGCTTTATGGGTGGGTCACCACCCAGGGCATCATGGTCAGGGGGCACCCATGGTGAGGCTCAGTGCATTTAACTTAATGCACAAGGATGGGCCCCTGCCACCAGCTCTGACCCTGGACTTCCTCCTTGTCACCTCCCAGCATCTTTGGATACTGACTGTTTGGCAGTACCAGTAGCACCTGTGCTGCCATGTCTCTGTGTGTGGTGTGGCAGGGAAGCAGGTGACCAGCATATGGCATCCCTTTGCACCAGGAACACAGCAGGGTCAGCAGCAGCTCCAGTAGGAAGGTAGCCGCATCAGCACCTGGAGGCACCAGAAAAGCAGAGGCATCAAATCGAGCTGCAGGAGCCAGTGCCAGAGCGGCTACAGCTCCCACATGCAGGTCATCACAGTGGACAACAGCAGCAGCTGGGGCCCCACATTAAGCTGGTCCAGCACCTGCAGCCCAGGTAGTGTGCAGCCCAGTGCAGTCACAGGAGCACCCATCTCTCCAGGCAGGGGAGATAGCCAGCAAGTGAGGGAAACTGGCTTCAGCCGGTGTGCGATGTCATCTGTGTGTGCATGCTTGCTCACTTGCGCAGACACACTTTGCTGGATCAGCCTCTCTCATACTCTTCGCATTTCTCACACCCTCACAAACAGGGATAGGGACAGACTCAAACATGGGTGTAGGGAGACATGCATAGATCCACTCACTCATCCTGTCTTGGCATGACAAACTACACCCACATAAAACAGGAACAGAGACTGAACCCTCAGGAGAGCCAGAGAAACACTGGGACAGGTACCCAGCCCTACATGCCAGTAATAACCGCAGGGCGGGTCCAGCACTGCAAGACTTGGGCAAGTATAGAATTTTCTCCACATAAGTGACCCACTGGCCTGGCTGGAGCTGCCCGCCCAAACATAGCAGTCCATTTACACCTACGGTCACAGTCCTGTGCAGTAGAAGGTGATTAATGGCCAGCACACTTGCATCACAACAGCCCCCATGGTGGATTTCCTGACTTCAAATTGATTCTGGTTTGACTGGTGGCAATCTGGCATTGCAAGTTTCCATAGTGTGGTCACTACTCAGTTCATTGCTATCAGCATAGCATTCATTTTGGTGTCTTTGCAAAGGAGGTCTGGGGTGAGCTCAACTCACAGCTCCAGGAATGCATCCAATAGTTCTGTAGCTACTGCTTATCATCCCAAACTTGCATTCCAACATACTACCGGTCAGTGCTTGTTTCTTGGGCCAAGAAGCAGCGCTCCACCATCTGCAGCTGCTCTGTGAATGTCAGCAAGAACCAATTCAATGGTAAGTCCCACAGCAATCTGCCCTCCAAGAAATCAAACACATTCCCCACTCGTGGTTTTTCTTTGGCTTTGCAAATGTTCCAAGATTGTACTTGTACACAATGGTGCAGAGCCATGCAGCTCCATGCTTCTGTTAGAGATAGCTTGACAGTGAGGTGGGTCACATGAGTTTGTAATATTTAAAACAGAAGTGCAGAAATTATGGAATACAAATAACATTATGGATGCAAACCAGTTGCAGATTGGAAAGTTGACTCCATGCTTCCAGTAAACCCTGCGTGACTTGTTTTGGCCCCATCATGCATTGCCAAAACTTGCAAAATGACAGTGGACAGTGGGAAGATTCACAATGGGAATTGCACCCACCCATGATGAAACCTGTTCTGCACTGATACAAACGTTCCTGGCACATATGTGCACCACCGACATAAAGAGCCAAATAGTACATCGCTTGTGTGCATGCATAACTGCAGCAGCTGTATGCCAACTTAACTTGACATAATTTGGTGTATAGATATGGCCTGAGCGACGCTCAGGCTGTGTGTTAGGGAAGGATTCTATCCTTATGCTAAAATGAAAAGAAACAAGCAAGATAATCATTTCAGATGATGAGCACCAGTTCATTCCAGAAGTCTTAGCCCAGCGGGAAATCCAATATATTTTCCCCCTCCACACACATGCTGTGCATGTGAATATGATCATAGACTAACCAATCTCTAAAATGGTCAGACTTACTACTGACAATTGCTAAATGATGGATTTTAAAAACAGGAATTTAACTGTGGGAGTAGCTAACTGTAATAATAATAATTTAACCTAAGCACAATTGTGCTTTAAGGTTTATTTAGCTGAGAATGAAATTACAGACACTGCATCACCAAAATGAGAAGACATTAAAAACATTATAATTGTTATTTATTTAGCACCAACTGTTCATAACAGATGGAAGTGAGGTTTTTAAAATAGAATTTTTGAAATATGTGTAAGGGAAAAACCTTAAAAGTTTCTAAGTGTTATAGGTTTTAGCAAAAAAATTCACAAATAAAAACAAGCAGTTTTTTATTCACAGCATGATAGTTGTAAAGTTATTTGTCATTGTTATGATTCCATTCCATCTTTTCACAGGACATGAGGATGAAGAAACACAACAGAACCAACAAAATATACATGCAGCACTTGGCTAGAGAGATCTTCCAAGATTCTCATTCTTCCTCACCCTCCTTGTTGGATTCTTTGAGAACTGAAGCATAAAATATTATTTTACATGATTACTAAAGATTCTTACCTTTGTCTCCCTCTGTTTTAACTTCTGTACTCTTCTCTCTCTCCCCCTTTCTTCTTTGTTTCCAGGCAATTTTTTTTCTTTCTAAGTGGAAGCCCCTCTCTTTTTGGGTTTCATGACTTTGACATGAAACATTTTCCAGGACCTCTCTTTCCTTCAACCACTTTTCTGCTTGACTTTTCTTTCTCATCTAGATTTGCCAGTAATACAACACAATATTGTTGCCCCTTTTTGACTTGAACAGCTAGCCAACATCTGGGACCCTGGGGATGTTCCATTTGGAAGTAGAAAGCAAGAGAGTCCAGTATTTTATTTGAACCCTTTCTAGCCATGCATCACTTTTCTGGAGAATTGGATTCTAGGACTGCCTATGCTACAGAGTTCCTATGTGATGCTAAGCAAGTAATGAAAACCACAACTTTTCACAGGTGGTCACTAATGGTGTGTTCTTTATTTTCTGGGAGTCTGACTTGAGACTTTAGGGTCTTCTGATCTGTGGAAGTGCTGACCACTGTCAGCTACAACTGAAGTCAGTGGGAGCTGTGCTTTGAACATATAAAGTATTCAGAAAAATCAAGTCCTAGTCATCTCAAATAAGGGCCCCCAAAATCACTTTTGACCTTAATCTCTGAGACTCCAGTTCCCCATCTGTAAACCAGTGATTTTGTGAAAATAAATTTACTAACATTTATGAAACACTCAGCTACTATAGTTATGAGTGGCACAGAAAATAATATGAGAAAATTAATAATTCTGTCTTCAGTGGAGGGTTAGAATAGTGTGCAGTCAATAAGGCCTATGGCGACACATTGAAGAAAGAGAAGAAAACAAAAATATTCTATAGCTGCTCATTAAGTGAGCACCATCCTTCCTGTGCACCGAACATAGAAAAAAAAAAGAAAAAAAGAGTATGCAATCATGTAATTAAAGACTATCACAATGCATACATACAAGGACACCAAATTAAAGTTGCCCAGGTTGAATTTATGCCCCAATTTTAAATCTATTTCAGAACTTTAACTATGCAGTCATGACCACAATATTCATTATCGACACAATATTTCCATTCATATAGTTAAAAGGACACTGAACATCTAAATCAGTTCCTGTGCACAGAACTACAAGCTCAGGGCACTCAGATGTCAGTAATCCAACTGTCGATATATAAAGGCAAAGGATTTTCTACAGGTTGAACTGAAGTGTCTACTTTTCATCTATCCTGTGTGGTCAGGAATGTATTTTTTCTCCCTCTAGGCCAACGATCACCAACGGGTAGATTGTGATTGACTGGTTGATCGTGGAGCCTCTGAGTCAATCTCAGTTTAGGGTTGCCACCCTCCTGCAGCCAAACTGGGAGACTAGCCACCAACAGTCCAGCAGTGTAGCGGGAATGAGGCTGGCTCCCTGCCTTTACTCGCCTCGCACCACTCCTGGAAGTGTCTAGCATCTCCATCAGCGGCTCCAGGGGTGGAGGGGCAGGGGGTCTCCACGTGCTGCCCTTCCCTGCAGGCACTACCCCTGCAGCTCCCATTGGTCAGCAATGGGGAACCATGGCCAATAGGAGATGTGGGGGTGGAGCATGTCAACAGGGGGCAGCACACAGAGCCACCTGCCCCTACTCCCCCCAGAAGCCGCTGCTGGATGCTTCTGGGAGCAGTGTGCACCCAGGGCAAGCACGGACCCTGCCTTAGTCCTGCTGCACTGCTGCCTGGGACCCATGGGAGGTAAGCGGTGCCTGGCTAGAGCCTGCACCCCCAATCCCTCCCACACACAACCCCCTGCTCCAGCCTGAGACCCCCAAACCCAAACTCTCCCAGAACCCATACCCTAAACCCCCTCCTGCAACCCAACCCTAGACCTGAGCCCCCTCCCGCACCCTCAACCTCCTTCCAGAGCTCGCATCCTTCACCCCACCCACTGCCTATGTCCTGAGCCCTATCCTGGAGCCAGCATGCCAGACTCCCTCCTGTACCCCACCCCCTGCCCCAGGCTCAGCCCAGAGCCCTTCCACACACCAAACCCCTCAGGCCCAGACCAGAGCCTGCCCCTCCACCCTGTCTGAACGCAGTGAAAGTGAGTGAGTGTGGGGCAGAGCAAGTGAGGAAGGGAGGAGAGATGGAGTGAGTGGAGCAGTGCCTCAGAAAAAGGGCAGGGCAGGAGTATGGCCTTGTGGAAGGGGCAGGGCATGGGTGTTTGGATTTGTGTCATTACTGTTATTTCTACATTTTCTTTGAGGTAGATCCTGGGTTGCATTTAAGTTCAAAAAGTGATCTTGTGCTTAAAAAGGTTGGAGACCACTGCTCTAGGCTTTCTTCTGTCTATTCTTCTTCTCCCCAGCCCTGCACTCTGACCAGACAATATCAATTTCTAAATTTTCTCACTGTTGCCACCAAATATTGCTGTCTTTCTACTCAGTTCTCACGTTCACACTTTACTGTAGGCTGTGTTCATCTGCTCTGGGCACGATTAGTAGAACTATGTGAGAACAAATTTCTTTTTCATGGAAATTCTGTGCTTTCAAAAAATTGGTTTTTTAATCAGAACAAAAACAAATTTCTGAATTTTCAGTGAAACAAAATTAAAAAAACAAATTATTTCATTGCCAATTTTATAATATAAAACAAAACAAAAGTTTTGAAATTAAAAATTGTTTTTTTTCCCAAAATGAAATGTCATGAAAATCTGCACACTTATAGAAAGGTTTGATTTGCATATACAGCATTTTCTGACCAAAAAAATAGAAAAAAATCAACCAGCTATAACGAGTAGGTAAATCCTGCTTTCAGGATCACTGTTTCAATATATCGACTTCTTCCTTGCAATATCCTAGTTTTCTGAATTGTGACAAACTCACACACCATTTCTGCAGCAGTAAACTCCCTGGCACAAACTTTTTATGACCGTTGTAGGTTCTGACAGAGGCTTTCAGGTATAAAAAAGGAAACCTACACAACAGAAGGATCCAAGTGGAACCTTGGCTTTCATGTGAGTGTGATAAGGTGAAAATCATCGTGGTCTTTCAAAAGCTTGTTTGAGAAATTTGAATTAAAAAAGTGCAGGGTTTGGGGAGGATTGGGAGTTTTGGGGGGGGCACTCTCTACTTTGGAAGATTGGTAACTGAATTTTTACTTGATTGACATGAATTGACTTCATTGTGAATCAGCCTCCAAAAGATGCTATGTAATTCTATCAGCTTGTTTCCTCTGTCCCTGCTAACCTCATTACCTTAGATACTTCAGACAAGATATGTGCATTCCTGTCTGAAGCATACAAGTCAAAAAAGATCTTGAGGGCGTGGCTGTGTCTGGGTCTGGGTCTGTGTCCACTTGCAATCGTCTGAAGGCAGCAGCATCTGTGCAGTGTTTACTGAGTTTAAGTAAATAACCTTTTAAGTCAATGACAGGCTCTATATAACATGTTAAATTATAGCAACTGTAATACAATGGTTTCTGTGGTTAAGGAATTGTCATTACTCTAGCTAAACCCACTGAGAGGTTAGACTATGGGAAGATTACAGCATGGTTTTACATTTATACTTCTTGCTCAAGACTACTATTGATCCACCTTATCTAATTACATATTTCCCATTGCAAACTGAGGCATACACCTATATGTTTATAACTGCATGTGTATCTATATCTACCTGCCAATGTATTAAATTTTTCATTCATATAACACACACAAAATGTGAAATCATTGCTGAAAAACTTCAGTTTAAAAAATATAAACCAGAATTCCCTTGAAGTAATCACTACAGTGTTGCACTGTAGTTTGTCACTGCCAGTAAAAATAGCTGAAAAGAATATGCTGCAGATATTCAGGATTAATTTCAGCTGATACATAATGAAGACTGCAGGTTGAACATACAGAATGGTACCATTAAGTGTTCCATCTCTCTTCATCTGTTCTTTTTAATTAATTATGGTACCACTAGAAAAGTTACGAGTCTCTGGTACAGTAATTTTATCAAGTTCATATACATTGTTAAAGCACATCCAGTAACATGTGCAGGAGGTACGGTAGTTCCCCTTGCTGTCTTTCCCTTTTCTTAGTGGAGATTAAGGGAATATCCATTTCAGCTGCTACTGAATATGGGCCCCAATTTATGGTCTAGGACCAGATTTTCCAGTCAGTCAGGCTACTTTGTGCTACACTGCCAATGAAGTCTGGCCCTAAAACTGCTTCAATCATCTTACTGGGGGATAACTCCCGTACAAGGGTAAGCCTCTGGTTTTGCCGATTTCTCAGAGGCCTATACTTGACTCTCTCCCCTCCCACCTGCTCTAATACAGCATAGGAGGACTGACCCCATACAGAACAGATCTGGGGATGGCAAAGGTGAGCTTTAAGCCACCTTTGCACGCGTGTGCACACACACACACACACACACACACACACACACACTCTCTGGTCTCTGCAGATCAGCTGCACCGGAGAATGTGGTCTATGCTCTCCACATTTGTCACTGGACAATGACTGCATAATAACATAAGGAAATGAACAACTTTCTCCTATATATTAAAGCAGGCATGCAAGTGTATGGCAGAGCTAAGTCTAAATTCAAACTTCCTTTTTAAGTCCTACTATCCCTTTCCAGTTACACGTATTTAACAAAATGTCTTTGGGAGTCAGGCTTACAACCAGTCCAAAGATGATTATTTTTAAATTTGAACAAAACTAGTTCAGTCATTTTTGCCTTGTGTGTATGTTTAAAAAACTCACACACCAAGCAACCTTCTTACTCACAGTATTCCCTCTAGAACTGTTATGCAGAAATAGCTTGCATAACTGTAGTGACTTTGTTTTAACATATTTTGTTTTCTAGATCATATAGGAATAAGACCGGTTTTAAGAAAATTGTTTAAATATATTGACATGTATACTCTTTACAAGAGAAAAACTTTAGACATATTCAGAAGAAACTCCTAGTAGAATTTTCAACCATTCTAATTATTGGAAGCAACCAAGGTTTGGGACAACCTGCCAATCTCACTGAGATCTATAAAATAATCCAAGTGTGAAGAAAATCTGTTGAAAAGATCTCAACTTTGACAATATATTTTCTGCAAGACCTGAGTAGTACATACAAGTGTGTATGTTTGTTGCGCTCTATAGTGAGAGAGCAAGAAGTAGCTACAGTAAATATAAGCAAGGCTAAGAATTAGACATAGTCCTCTGAAGTGAGTGGTGGCATTTGTGAAGCTCCTTGTATCTCAGTTTTATTACTCAAAAGTGTGTAGGATAAGAAGCTCGTGGGCAGTGAGAGAAGCCTGAGCCTAAACATGATCATCATTCAAATGAGGCAGTTAGCTACACATTTCTGACTCCTGTCTAGAAGCAGGGATAAAACCGACCTTGACAGCCATACAGCAGCCCTTTCATTAATACTGGTCTAAGTTCTCATGCATTCCCTGGAACAACTCTTTACATTTTATCCTGCCTTATATATTACATCTACAGTGCATAGATTTAAGTTTACAGTGTGTCAAAGGAATCACAGTTATCTCTACCAAAGGTGTGCAGCAGACATTCATGGGGGGAGCAGTGCCAACAACAAAGACTATGAATGTGAAGGTTGAACTCCAGGGACCATCGGCTAGACTGCAACTCTTTATGATGAAGCATGTTACTTTCATTCCTTCTGAGTCAGTTGTGGGATAAGATAAGATGCAGATGAATTGCCAAAAATCCACCTGGTGGCACAAGATGAAACAGATCCAACTATTGTACTGCAGAACACAAATTCTTTTTTTTCTAAGGTGAACTGGTTAATTTGAAAGACTATAAACTAATTATTAAACTGGGCAACCATACTGACCTGCTGCTTCAAATGTGCTTAATTCCTAAGGCACAACAGTACTGAACCCTCTTCATAATATTTTATGTCAAGGAGGAAAAACAAAAACAAAAAAAAACCTTGGAGTAGGATAGACTCAGACTTTAAGTTCAGACCTCCTGAACATTGCAGGCCACAGAACTTCATCTACCTACTCTTGTAATAGACTCCTAACCTCTGGTTGAGTTACTGAAGTCCTCAAATCATGGTTTAAAGACTTCAAGTTACAGAAATTGTACCATATACACTGGTTTAAACCTGCACATGACCCATGCCCCAGGCGGCAGAGGAAGGCAACACTCCCCCGCCACACGCATCATCTCAGCCCATCTGACTCAAGTGAAAATTCCTTCCTGCGGGGGCTGCTCTAGGTATTTTGCCATCCCAAGCACAGCAGGCAGGCTGCCTTCAGTGGCTTGCCTACGGGAGGTCCCCGGTCCCGCAGATTCGGCGGCATGCCTGCAGGAGGTCCGCTGAAACCACGGGACCAGCGGACCCTCCGCAGGCATGCCGCCGAAGGCAACCTGCCTGCTGCCCTCGCTGCGACCGGAAAAGCGCCCCCCATGGCTTGCTGCCCCAGGCACATGCTTGGAGTACTGGTACCTGGAGCCCCCCCTGCCTTCCTGACCCCAAATATGGCAATTAGTTAGACCCTGAGCCTGTGGGCAAGGCCAACCAGATAGATACTTAGGACACTAGATAGGGAGAGATCTGAATTTCTACAGAAGAGTCTTTCCAATCTCTGTCCATTGGGGATTCTTGCTACTTGCAGTCACCGATGGGCCACGTGTCATTGTAGGCAATCCCATCATATCAACCTCTCCATAAATGTTTCAAGACTGAACTTGCTACATGTTCTTTTTTTGCCCCCATTGTTCCCCTTGGAAGGCTGTTCCGGAACTTCACTCCTCCGATGGTTAGAAACTTTTGCCTAATTTCAAGACTAAACTTGCTGATGGCCAGTTTATACCCATTTGTTCTTGTATCCACATAGGTTCTTAAGTTAAAGAACTCCTCTCCCTCCCTGATATTTATCCTTCTGATGTATTTAAGAGTTTGACACAGCTTATTAAAAGGCTTAAAACTCCTTGCTAGCCTCTACGGTGTTTGTTAATACACTTTGATCCTGATTTCCCAATACATTTGGATGGGAAGCAGTCACAGCCAATATTACACCAGCCACTGAAGCAAAGCCAATTATCTTTGCTCCAGGGACAAAAAGCAGAGCAGATAGCTGCCATACCAGATTTGAACAAGAAGCATTAGGACTCATTTTCAGACTGCAAATTTCATCAACAGTTGTGTGGATGAAGTTTCATGCTTTGACAGATTGGCACCCTTTCATGTCTTATCTTTGTACTCACATTGGCTATTCTATTGAGCTGCCAGTAGAATGCAAAAGTGTGCTATGTTGTACCGATCTTCACTATGACATGAAGCACAGAAAAATTTGCATTATACAGCAAGGCAGGGGTTTGTAAAGATAACCGTTGCTATTCAATCTGGTAAGATCACTAATTGACATTTTTATTTTGGGTAAGTAGGATAAAACCCACCTATGACAGCTTTATAAGCAAGAAATCACTGGTGTATCTAGTATTCTCCTTTGGTCTGGACCACAGTCAGAAGAACTTACGGCCTATTATTTGACATAACTGGCGTTTATTTCACATTATATGATTTTGAATGGTTTTTCACGTGTGAAGTGGTCACTGAAGTTTACTCAAAGTATGATCTTCAGATCATGGATGTACTATCCAGACATTGTATGAAATATTCATCTTTGTTATATGACTGAAAATCTAGTGAATGACAATGAACATCAGTTTGCATTTCATGAATCTGAAACTTTAAAATGTCAGCCTGGATCTTTCAACATACTGAATCCACTAGTTATGATAATTAAGAACAGGCACAGACAAACCTTCTCAGAAGTAGAGGTGTGGGTAGAATCTAAAACCAAAAAGTTATTGCAGCAGGACAAAAAGTAACTGAGTTAAAAGAGCTAAGTAAGTTTCTGCTGCAGTCCATACCAAGTAAAAACCAGTATCATTCCTAATGGACACACAGAATGGTCTGAATATGGTAAACAAGCAGATTTGCTTTCCCACTAGCTACAAGATCTTCTTTGGATAAATAAGTTGGAAGTTCAAGAATTGCAGTTGCAATTACTGTTGGAAGTATATTTGTATCAGACTCAGATATTCTGGGTAGAGCTGGGTGAATTTTTTTGGACTAATAGTTCACTGAAAAATGCATTTTCTATTAACCCTAAATTATTTGTGCATTTAACCTAAGTTTCATCGGGCAGGGGTGGGGGGAGAAGAGTTGTCAAAATCTAAGGGGGAGATTGAGAAGGTATTTCAGGTACCAGCTTCGAATGTAGAACTTGTAATGACAGGATGGGGAGTAGTGAAGTGAATAATAAAATATAGTTGGATGATCAGATAACCAGTGTCTTGGTGTGCGGTCTGTGTGACAAGTTTCCTTCCTTTACTTGGTGGGGTCGGCTGCCATTGATTGGCAGATTTTGCTATCACTGATTTCCCCGAAGACGTCAGGGTCGAGCGTATCAGTCTCTCCTCTGTGTCTGATCAGGGAGTTGGGAGGTTTGGGGGGACCGGACTGCTTTTACTCCGGGTTCCAGCCAAGCGGCCTGTGGACTACAGCTGGTTTAGAGGTGCGTCATGGTCCAGCTTGGCAACAGCTACCACTTCTGGGCTATTCCCCATCGGTCTCCTCCCAACCACCTTTCTTTGTTCCTCAACAGGACACTTTCTCCTGGTATTTGATAATTGCTTGCGACTCTCCTCAGTCTTCACGCAACATCTTTTCACTCTCAGTTCCTCATGCCTCTTGCTTCAGTCTCACATGCATGCCACAAACTGAAGTGAGGTCCTTTTTAAATCACGGTGCCCTGATTAGCTAGCTCTCTAATTGATTCTAGCAGTTTCTTATTTCGGCTCCAGGGTGTCTTAATTATCCTGCCTGTCTTAATTGGTTCTAGCAGATTCCTGATTACTCTAGTGCAGTCCCTGTTCTGGTCACTCAGGGAACAGAAAACTACTCATTCAGAGACCAGTATATTTGCCCTCTACCAGACTCCTCTACCCCATTGGTCTGGGCCTATCACACTGTGTATAAATACACACACAGAAATGGAAAGGATCTCTTTTCCATAGGTCACATAAATATCACATACACATAGCGTAAAGGGAGACCATTGTTAGCTCTGAAAAAGAGTGGAAATTATTCAGAAGGTGCAGTGCCACCTATGACTTCTGGGACCATGTAGCAAAACCTGCATTAGCTCTGAAGTCTGCTGAACACTAGCCGTAGCTTTGTTAAAGGGGAGCCACATTTGTCTATATGGGTCACTCTTTGCTAGAACCAACTCTTTATAGCAGTGATCATTAAAACCTGTTTCACAGAAGCAGCACGTAGGCAAAACACTCAGTTTATTTAATAATTTTTGCCTATACAAGGGAAAAAATCTAGTTCAATAGTAGATTGGCTAAAATGAGATTAGACTATAATCTTGCATTTACTGTGTAGAATTCAAGATTAATTCCAAAGCACTTTACTGATCCTGCAGCTCAAAAATACAGACAGATAGACAGACAGAGAGGCGCAGACAGGAGATCAGTAGAGTCACATACTTTTTTTTCCTTGTTACTCTTGTGCAATCATTCAATCAAAGATGAGCGGGGAAAGGAATCAAATAGTTAATACAGTAGATTTATAGAAACCATATGGGCATCTAATCTGACCTCCTGCATAACACAGGCCATATAATTTTTCCAAGTGATTCTTGCACCATAGCTCAAAGTTGCTGGTTGAGCTAGAACCTCTCTTTTAAAAAATACACCTAAACTTGATTAAAAGATTTCACATGACAAGAGAATCTACCACATGCCAAAGTAAATTGCTCCAAAGATTTATTATCCAGAGTGTTAATAATTCTACCTAATCTCTAACCCAAATTTATCTAGATTCAGCTTCTGGTTTCTATGCCTTTGCTAGATTAAAGAGACCTTTACTATCAAAAAATCTAGTCAGTTTAATCAAGTGCCTTTTCATCTCTTTGTTAAGGTAAATAGACTGAGCTTCTTTAGTCTCTCATTGAAAGCAGGCTTCCAGATTTCAAACCGCTCTTGTAGCTCTTTTCTCTCCCCTTTCCAATTTATCAATATCCTCTTAAAATTGAATACACCAGATCTGCACAGTGTTCTAGTTATGGCCTAATTAATGCCATATACAATAATAGTACCATTTTCTTCCTCCTACTCAATGTGTGCCCATTTATACATCTAAGGATTGCATTTGTTTTTTAGCCACTGCATTGCCCTGGTTCAGTTGGATATCCACTATGACATTAAGGGACTCTTCCAGAGTCACTGCTTTTAACACATAGCCCCTCATCCTATACATGTGACTAGTAACTACCTGTGACTTTCATGTGACTTTGTTGTAAACCTATAAATTAACCCAAGTTTGCCAAAAAGGCACAAACTCTTAGTAAATCTTTTGACAATAAGCATCTAAGTTTTGGGTTTGTGAAGATATATGACACCATGTGATTTTCCCAGTCCAGATCATACTGTAGAACTGACCTGTCTTTATCATCATTTATCACGCTACCAATTTTTGTTATTTGTACATTTTACTAGCAATGATTTTATATTTTCTTTCAGATCATTGATAAAGATATTGAATAACAGTGGACCAAAAACAGATCTTTGTGGGACTCTACTAGAAATACCCTCATTAGGTGATGATTACACATGTATAAATACTTATTGAGACTGATCAATTAGTTTTAAATCTGTTGAATGTATGATACAGTGACTTTGTATTGTGCTAAATTTTTTCATCAGAATGTCATGCAGTCAAATACCTCACTAAATACAAAGGGCTAGATTCACATCAGGATGTATATGCCCAGAACCAGTCCCCATAGCTACCTTGGAGCCCTACCAAAACTCGCTCAGCACTTAAAGAACATTATGTCAACAGGCCAGTTACTTCGTTCAAGCAAAACTCTAACCTCATACAAAAATGACAATACATTTGTTGGCTAAGACCTAGTCTCCATAAAACTATGTGGCATAATTAATTCAATCAACAATCCTTTATTTTATTTTTACTGCCTTCACATGATTTTTCTCAGTATCAGTGTCAAGCTAACAGTCTATAGTTACCCAGTTCATCCTGAATACTATTTTTAGTATTGGCACAAAATTAGCTTTTCTTCCCAGTCCTCTGGAATTTCCCCACTGTTCATGGATCCTTAGATTCAGATACTGAAACTGAATTTTGATCCCCGAAGACATTTATACTGTATTCTCTTCCTACAGATTTTGTAATCATGGGTATGGAGCTTGTTTCTCAAAAAGGTCTTAAGAGAATCTTAAGAGGGCAGATATTTGATATGTACAAATTTTTTTCAAAATAATATTCACTGTCCTATGCTATTACTGCCAGTACCTACAGGTCACTAGTCTAGTATACTCTGAGTCTCTCAGTTGATGAATGAATACTGCAAAAAGTGTTCATGTACATTCATTTGAATTCCAAACACTTTCAATTTGAATAGATTTCTGACTTATTTGATTTGCTTTTCACCAAGATTCTTGTAAGCGGGAATTGGTTCATATTGAGAGGTTTTCCTTTTATAAATACCCATATTCTCATGTTAATGATATTTTTGCATATATTTTTCAGATAAATTAGTCACAATTTACAATTAGTTACTGTCCTCTTCAAAAAGTTTCACTCATCTAAACCAGAAGGAACCAATTTTCAGAGGAGATCTCTCCCACACCAAATCAACCCACCCAGAGACAGGCTGTGGGATGATCAGCTTGTCACTAATATAGCCAGCAGAGGCTGAAGGACAACAGCCTGCCATCATCACTGCTATCAGGAACAGTTGCTAGATAAGGGGATCATCATGAGGTAGGAACAAATGCCAGCTAGAGGTGTTGTGCCAGGGTTAGGGGATGGCTAGATTAATGAATTTGAGCTGGGGTGGGAAGATAACCATCATTTTCTGGAGTGGGAAATGACTACGGAATTGATACACTTATGGTGGGATAGAGAAATATTTTATACAAGGAATGTCACATGTATCACTGAATGAGTTAGCAACAAAGAGTCCTGTGGCACCTTATAGACTAACAGACATATTGGAGCATAAGCTTTCGTGAGTAAATACCCACTTCGTCAGACGCATGTAGTGGAAATTTCCAGAGGCAGGTATAAATATGCAGGCTAGAATCAGTCTGGAGATAATGATGTTAGTTCAATCAGTGAGGATGAGGCCCTCTTCTAGCAGTTGAGGTGTGAACACCAAGGGAGGAGAAACTGCTTTTGGAGTTGGCAAGCCATTCACCGTTTTTGTTTAATCCTGAGCTGATGGTGTAAAATTTGCAAATGAATTGAAGCTCAGCAGTTTCTCTTTGAAATCTGGTCCTGAAGTTTTTTGCTGTAGGATGGCTACCTTAAAATCTGCTATTGTGTAGCCAGGAAGGTTGAAGTGTTCTCCTACAGGTTTTTGTATATTNACTGTCCAGTTTGGCCGATGTACATGGCAGAGGGGCATTGCTGGCACATGATGGCATATATAACATTGGTGGACATGCAGGGGAATGAACCGGTGATGTTGTAGCTGATCTGGTTATGTCCTGTGATGGTGTTGCTAGTGTAGATGTGTGGACAGATTTGGCATTGATGCCAACTGATTCTGGCCTGCATATTTGTACCTGCCTCTGCAAATTTCTGTTACATGTGTCTGACAAAGTGGATATTCA
Source organism: Chelonoidis abingdonii (assembly GCF_003597395.2). Lineage (NCBI taxonomy): Eukaryota > Metazoa > Chordata > Testudines > Testudinidae > Chelonoidis > Chelonoidis abingdonii. The sequence continues at coordinate 171,413,856 of NC_133770.1, read as the reverse complement.
CCCACAAAAGCTTATGCTCCAATACATCTGTTAGTCTATAAGGTGCCACATGACTCTTTGTTGCTTTTTTGCAGATGCAGACTAACACGGCTACCCCTCTAATACTTGAATGAGTTAGGAAATTTTGGTAGCAAATCATGGCACAAAAAAATTCTTCCACGCTCAACTTGGAAAGATCTGTATAGTTCTCAGGATTATATGAGCTATACAGGAAGTAATGCATGCAAACAGATAAGAGAAAGTGGCCTTGAGCAAGAGTTCTCTCCATAGACATGTGCTAGTTAGCTGAGTGCCTTAGTCATCCTTCTTAGGAAATTGTGTTAGTCTAATACAGATCCTCTAAGTAATAATAAACAGAAAGTTCTCCTGCACATATATTCTTGTGGCACTTCTGGATAGCTGAAGACATTTGATACCCAAGGACAACAATACTCTCTCTATATTCTCATTCTAAAACAACTGCTAGTTCCCTCTGCATTATATGATCATTCTAGCTATTTCTGAGTAATGAAAAAAAGAACTAATAAAATACCAGCCACTTCCAGGAAAGATCCAAAAAGATATTTATTTCTGGTGTGGTAAAAGAATTAGGAATCCAAGAACATAAACTCAGAAGTTGAAAGATCCTGTTAAGTTTTCTTCTTTAGTGCAAACATACTTTGGACTATTTATTTTATTTGAGTAAAGAAGAGTAACCATTACCCAGCAGCAGCTACACTAAACATTGATGATAACTGAGGTTAGATGAACGGCAAACTAGACTGGTGGGCTATGTGTAGCAACCCTCCAACTTGTTCTTTTCTTAAAAATAACCAGTAGCTGTTATTATTTATTATTTGTATTGTGGTGGTGACTGCAGGGGAAAACCAAGATAAGGACGTCATTTTTTAGAAGCTGTGCACACACGTAGCAGGAGACAATCCCTGCCCCAAAGAATTTACAATCTAATAGACAATATAGATTTAAAGGGTGGAGAAAAGGAAGTATTCAGATTGTTATTCTCATTTTAGTAGCTAGCACGCTGAATAATGCATATGATATATATTACGTAGAAGCTACTGCAACACAAATACTAGTACTACATGAAGGAAAATAACTTACACCATGAAAAATTCTAATCTTCTTCCTAAAAATAATAATAACAATAATAATCATTTACGCTACCAGCAAACAAGCAAGAGCAGAATTGTTGTATACTTAAAATAACACGACTGCAGCACTAATAAGGTGTTTTTGATTTCTGTTCCATTTCAAGTTAAAATATAAAAGTTAGGTGGCAAAGCATTCTAAGTTACAGTACACGCTGTCCTATTGCGCTGATGAACTGCAACTATGTCATGGTCCTGTTTCCATTTTAGGAAGATGAAGCTATGGGAATATAGTAGTTGGAAATGACAGTTCTTATGTGACTGTACATGGTCTAATGCTTCCCTGTCTTCAGCTGACTGGCTCTAGAATGATCACATTATGTAGGTCAGGGAATATGCCACAGATGATTAAGTAATGAAATGATCGTCATCATGGAGTACAATGTATCCAGATCTATAACTAATAAATCCAAACAAGGAAATAAAGAAATGTTTATTTGTGCATTAAGGTGCATGAATACTGGTATCTTTGGGGAATGTGGACTGTTTGCATGATTTATTTCTGATCATCAATAACCTAAATGTATATTTTATTTAATTGGATGAGAATACTGGTTAACTATGGACTATCCATAGTTAAAATGCCTTCTATAACATCATCAGCCTGGATTTTGGATGCCATAGAATTATCATAGTCACTCACAATTATTAGCTTAATGTTCTTTCTATCTGTAACTCCCTCTCTTTTAAAAGATACACTCTTCTCTACAATGCATGGCTACATTTCATTTGTTAATAGAGATGAAAAATGACTCTCAAACAAAGCCTGGTTGCACCATTTCTTGTATAAAACTGCAAATACTTCTCTTTTCTAACTTGTTTAAAAAGCTACTATAGTATCTGGAAATCACTGAACAATATCAGTGGTTTACCTCATAGGATTTCAGTGTTTCTCTTGATAGCTATTATCATGTTTTGACAACACAAGGAAAATAGTCATAAAAAAAGAAACTACTAGGGGGAATTCCTGATACACCACTGTGTTTAAAGGAAGTCAAAATGAATTAAGAGATTTGTCTGCTTGTAAAGAAGTTGCATAAATTCAAAGGTAGGTCATTATGCAGGAATCCCAGGGCAGATCTTCAGTTTGCAAGCCTGAAGCCAATGAAGCTATGACAATTTACACCAGCTGAAATTCTGCCTTACCACTATAAGTCCCCATTGTGAATTGTCTCCAGAAATAAATTACACAGCAAGCGATAATCCCTGTTTAGCACACTGTGTACTGTAATCATTGTAGTAGGGTTTTTCCCCTGGTTTGTTAGTTTGTCCCAGATTCCTACCAGCCTTCCTGGGGTTTAGAAAACCTCATCCTCTTCCCGACTAGCCCCCAAAATCTAGTTCTTTTCTGCAATCTTTGGAGATGCAGGCATTTTTCTCACAATGACAACACAGATCTATCCCAATATTTTTAACTACAACAACTATGACAAGTAATGATAATAGGGAACAGAGTTACAATACAAATATGCAATTGTTTTCATTAGTTATGCAAGTGCCCTGATAGTTTCTATTGTTGACAGCATGTATTTCAATTTTAAGTGATGATAATAATTTGGAGACATGCAGGGAATTCAAGTGATGTAGAAGAAATGGTTTTAAGAAGATGGATGGAAGCGTACTACGTATATTCTGCAGGAGCTAATGCTAACGATGCAGTAGGTAGTGCTTTTCCCTTGTGTCCTTGCCAGTTTCCAACTTGAACAACTATATTCTAACATGTTATCATCCCTCCACAGCTAAAATTAAATGTAGGAGTTGTCCTAAGCTTTTGCATAGTATTGTTATGTGCCTATAAACCAGTGGTGGCCAACCTGCAGCCTGCGGGCCACGCACGGCCCGTCAGAGTAAGCCACTGACAGGCCACCAGACTGTTTGTTTACATTTGCATGGCTGCCCGCAGCTCCAGGTATCCATGAACGGCAAACAGCGGCCACTGGGAGCTATGGGCGGCCATGTAAATGTAAACAAATGGTCTGGCGGTCCACCAGAGGTTTACCCTGACAGGTCGCATGTGGCCTGCAGGCCTCAAGTTGCCCATCACTGCTATAAACTGTTTATTCCAGAGATGGCTGTATTTCAATGACTGACCAACTTTGCCATGAAATTACCTAACTCACCCATATGTGGAAGCCCAGAGAAGACCATGAGAATTTCCAACGCCTTTGACTCCGTTGCATAGAATTCTGCAGAGTTGTGACTTGTAATTTTGATCCAATCTGCAAAGGAGTTCAAGGAATATGGACGTCAATAAAATGGCTGTTTTCGCCATGCTCTCTGAAGCGTGCTGGGTGGTGAAAAGAGAAAACAGTTGGCAGGAGGAACCTTTAAAAATAGCAAATACAGAGTAATGGAAAGCAGTTCAAAAAGCGAAAAATGATTTTTTTAATTAAAAAACAATGAATTGCATGAAATGTAACTAAATTTATCTTTTAAAATTAAATTTCTGACCAGAGAGAAAACCATTAGTATAATGAAATATTTTTTCCAGAATATTTTATTATAAAAGGAAACTTAATATTATGAGTCACTATATTAATTATGATAGGAGCAGATATAAAGTTTCAAAATAAAGAGATTAGAACTCATTATATGAAGATTCACCTCATTATTTTTTTGTAATTATTAGAAAATGTATCATATTGCCTGCCTGCAAATTGAGGCTTCTAATGAAATGCTCAGCTCAGTCTTTGATTTCATGGACACAGATAGCAGAAGCAACACTGCACAACCCTTTCCACACAAACAATAAAATATCCAGAAAAATGTCTAATCATAATAACAGCATCCTAAACATTCTGAACAATTTAGTGATAATTGAAAGAAAAATCTTGGAAAAACCTGGAAGCTTTGCTATTCTAATGGAGGTATTGAAAATTCAGTGTCTGAGCCTATGATCCTTTCTCACCTAGGTAGCCACATTGACTCATGCAAGTAAAGACTATTTTTGTTAGTGTTTATGGGATCAGATCCTTAAGCAGTGATTATATATTAGATAGCATGATAATAATTATAAATTCTGTGCACTAATGTTCAATCATTGTGCTCTTTGTAATACTTGCTGATCCTTAGTACACAAGTTATTTCTTTTGTGATATATTCAAGAAATGTGTTAAGTCTCCTACTTAACTATTTTATTTAGATATTTAAAGTGAAGTGCTCTTTATGTCGAGATAAGGAGCTGTATGTTGGGAAGGGGCACAAGGAAATTGGGAATGTGGAATTAGAGCCTGGAGGAGATGAAGCTACTGAATTGTGGAGGGAGAAGGGGGAATCTAGGAAACAATAAGTGACAACCCAGCCCCATTGAAGACAATGAGAGTTTTGCCATTTACTTCAAACACCCATAAATTCAACTTATGTGACTAATAGGATATTTCCAATAGAGATAAGGAAGTGGTAGTACCGTTATACAAGGCACTGGTGAGACCTCATCAGTTCTGGTCTCCCAGGTTTAAGAAGGATGAATTCAAACTGGAACAGGTACAGAGAAGGGCTACTAGGATGATCCAAGAAACGGAAAATCTGTCTTATGAAAGGATATTCAAAGAGCTTGGCTTGTTTAGCCTAACCAAAAGAAGGTTGAAGGGAGATATGATTGCTCTCAATAAATATATCAGAGGGATAAATACCAGTCAGGGAGAGGAATTATTTAAGTTCAGTACCGATGTGGACACAAGAACAAATGGATATGAACTGGCCATCAGGAAGTTTAGACTTGAAATTAGATGAAGGTTTCTAATCATCAGAGGAGTGAAGTTCTGGAACAGCCTTCCAAGGGGAGCAATAGGGGCAAAAGACATATCTGGCTTCAAGACTAAGCTTGATAAGTTTATGGAGGGGATGCTATAATGGGATAGCATAATTTTGGCAATTAATTGGTCTTTGACTATTAGTGGTAAATATGCCCAATGGCCTGTGATGGGATGTTAGATAGGGTGGGATCTGAGTTACTACGAATAATTCTTTCCTGGGTGTCTGGCTGGTGAGTCTTGCCCACATGCTCACGGTTTAGCTGTTACCATATTTGGGGTTGGGAATGAAATTTTGTCCAGGGTAGATTGGCAGAGGCCCTGGGGGGGTTTCGCCTACCTTTGCAGCATGGGGCCTGGGTCACTTGCTGGAAGATTCTCTGCACCTTGAAGTCTTTAAACTATGATTTGAGGACTTCAATGGCTCAGACATAGGCTTTATACAGGAGTGGGTGGGTGAGATTCTGTGGCCTGCATGGTGCAGGAGGTCAGACTAAATCATTATAATGGTCCCTTCTGACCTTAACGTCTATGATTCTATGATACATGTCCTATTCATCCTGACCAGTTTGCATGTACATTGTGTCACTTTCCCCTACACTTTGTTCATGTTTAACAATAAACTCTTCAGGTATTGAACGATTTCTTCCTTTGTGTTTGGAAAGCATCCTGCACCAGGTGCGTGTAACCTAAATCAAAATAATTAATATCATTTGAAGTGTTCCTTCCCCCAGCCCCTACGTGGGCATTGGTCCACCATGAACTGTACTAAGACCATTAAAATAATTTCAGATGGTGTGACACTTCCCTTGGGTATCCAGTGATGTAAGGCACGCTGTTGCCACCTGCTCTTACTGTGAGGAAGTCTTGTCTGTGCCTGCTGTGTGTCGGTTCCTCAATTTCAACAGCCTCTGGCAACACAAACACTGCCTTCCAGGCCCCCAGTTTTCTCTTTAAAGTTTAACAGGGAATGTTCAGCCCCTGATCCACTAGACACCTCATAGAATTCCTAAAGCCTCTACTCCCAAAGGAACAATATATCCCAGCTTACCAATTATACCTTAAAGCACAGTTCTTTTTACTACAGAGAACTTTGACACATTTATAGTGAAAACAAAAAGTTTATATAACAAACAGAGATTTAGGTGATAGCAAGTAGAAATATTGGAAACACATGGCTATATATAAAATAAAGTCAGAACATGCATTTTAGAACCGAGACAGATTTTATTAAACAAGGGGGTTTCTAGTTAAGGCTAGCTCACCACACAGTCTCTCTAGAGTTTTTAAAAGGCTGGCTGTTCTTTTTTCATGACACAAAACATATTGTCAGTTTATTGCCTAGGTGAAGGTCCAGAATGGATTCCTGTATGTATTGTTAGAGTCCAAAAAAAAAAAAAAAAACCAATTGTCTTCACGTGCAAACATGACTCCCTCCTGCTGGTTTATTTCTTCACATAAATTATCTCAAAGATTGCCCAATCCCTTCAATAGCATGGGCTCAGGCTGTAAATGGTTGTCTATTGTGAATAATACAATACTTAATTTACTTGTAACCAGACAGATAAAAATATCTTGCCCAAAATAAAACATGCTTATGTTTTGGTGACCCCTTCCAAGTTACAGACATTAATAATATAAAATGTTCAGTATAGATACACACACACACACACACACACCCCTATACAGTCATTGCACAGAGATTATGAAGACTAGTTGTTACCCAGCAGAGGCCTTGCATGACACTCTTTGGTGAACTAGAATGTAGATACTAGACCCTAGGGTCACTGTAACCCTTAAGCACACCTGTGCCCTCTTCCTGCTGGCACTAAGGAGTTCCTGGGTTACAGATAGGCCATTCAACAAACATGCAAGTGGTCACAATTTTCAACCACCACCAGATCAGGATCAGTTTGAACTAGTTCTCCAGAATGACAAGGTATATATCAGTCTGCACAAACACACCAAAAAAAGTGGACAAGTCTTCACATAGGGAACAAGTAAATAGTCCAAGAAGAGCTGCCAAGGAAAGAACAAAGAGAGTTTGGAGGGGCTGTAAAAAAGTGGAGCTCAGACATGACAGGTCTAGACTAGCCCAGAGAAATGACAACAACACTAAAGTAATTCTGAGAAGTTTAGAGAGATGCTTGCAGTGATGGGGATGGAAGTAAAACTAAATGAAGATCATTATGTTGCAGAGACACCACTGACAAGCTTAGCTCAGTAATGAATGACTGAAGAACTGTTGGGATTTGTCAGCTCTTCTCGTTAATATCAAAAAGTCCATACACTCTTCAGAGTTTTATTTAAAAATTGGTTTTTTATCATAGAAACAGAAAATGAATGAACAAAGAGTAATGACTTACGCACTACATCTCGACTCACAGAATTATGGATCATAAATGTGACAACTTTGTCAAAGCTGCATCCAGACAATCACATAACATAACATCATCTAGGGTAGAGATACAACAACAAAATAAAGATAAGCTGAAGAGATAGAGAGAAGGAGTAGACGGAGGGTGGAAGGAGGGAAAAAAGGAGGAGGGTAAGTGGAATAGATAAAGTTGAGAACACCTCTAAAGTAACTAGCAAAGGGGCTCCAAATTTGTTACTAGTCTGAAACGTTGAGAGAGAATGCACAGATACATTCCAACAAATATAATAGCTGCTGGCACAAGTCAACTCAGCCTACCTTTCAGTGTCCTTTCTTCAGATATGCCCCGCTATTTTTTTCTTTTACAGACATAGGCAGTGCCTTTTGATTCATATGCTCTTTCCCTCTCTAGTATACAGCGCATAAGAGAAACAAACCTCCTCTCGCTGATGCGAGCTCAACGGCAAATGCCACAGTAAAACATAGTGAGACAGTATGTTAGCCCAAGCTAGAACAAATCCTCGTGACCATGAACCAAATGGCATGTGCTTCAGTTATCACAACCTGGGACAATTAACGAATCTTCTAGATAGGCAGTGAGGTGACTACACCCTGACTGGGACCACTGAAGCATCAAAGTGCTGCTGAACTAGCTATGCAAGCCTCCCAGCAGTAGTGCTGGTGTGGAAAAGTCGGGAGACAAGAGGTGCAAGATCTAGAGAGTGAGAGTGAGAATGAGAGTGAGAGTGAGAGAGCTGCTGGAGGACTGAGGAGTACAAGCGTTATCAGACACCAGGAAGAAGGTCCTGTGGTAAGGATAAAGAAAGTTTGGGAGGAGGCCATGGGGAAGTAGCCCAGGGAGTTGTAGCGGTCATGCAGCTGTTACAGGAGGCACTATAGACAGCTGCAATCCACAGGGCCCTGGACTGGAACCCGGAGTAGAGGGTGAATCTGGGTTCCTCCCAAACCTCCCAACTCCTGATCTGACACAGGAGGAGTTGACCCAGACTGTGGGTTCCACCAGAGGGGAAGATCACCGAGGGGAGCAAATCTGCCAATAAGTGCAGGACCCAGCAAGGCAGAGATGGAACTTTGTCACACTGTTTTCAAAGTTATCTCCAGAATCTCTCCTCCTTTCCAGTGAGATAAGCTCAGTGTTCCTGTACATGCATGCAAGTAAAGTAATACTTAAGAGTCCTATTATCTAATTCTGTTATCTGAAATATTACAATAAAAGTAACTCTGGTCAAGATTTTATTTTTCCCAGAGAAAGTAAAGTTGGTGTGAACAGGAATAAGTTAAAAGCTTATAGACTGACAAAGGATAATTCACTTAGCAAATAGTTAAGGGCATTAAACAAGACAGAGCGGAGGATTGTACTACCTAGTCCCCTTATCCTGTACCCACAGTGATCTTTCCTGTCTGTGTCCTCTCGTCCAGGAAAAAAGAGAGGAAAAGAACGTCCAACAATTTTGTAAGCCTGCCAAGACTCATTTGTTTCAGGGTCACTCTCTGCAGCTTAATAATTTATTATTAAATCTTCAACCAGTATAATGAGCTGCAAAAAAGACAGCAAGGGACAATTTAAAGTCGTCTTCAGATTGCTTGAAGTATAACAAAATATCCTTGCACCGGCCCGGAAGCAGTAGATAGTTATTACTGAGGCCCTGGGTTCATTAAAATTAAAAGACTGCTCATGTGCTTAAAATTTAAGACATTTCAGCACTTAAGAATGTATTCTGCTGTATCAAAACCTTAGAACACACAAAGTATTCAATCAACTTCTAAAAAAACCTTTCCAGAAACAAATATGTGATCCCCTATGGGGAACACCCATACATATACTAGTTTCAGAACAATTCCCTCCATGGAGTAAACAGTACTGCTGGTACTGCTAAAAAGGAAGCAGGAATTTAACCCAATGTACATTGTACAGAGCCATCTTCATTTTAGCTACAAATTATTAAAAAAACAAAACCACCACCCCCCCACACCAATATAAATGCTATTTGCCCAACCACACAAGTGAACTATCTCATGCTCCAGAACCAAAACAGGAAAACTAAGATGATACATTTCACAAATAGCCCTTTTGATCTTTTACTGGGTGGAGAAAAAAAAGCTTTTGGCAGGCGACAGTGAACATATCTGTTTGCAGTGCTTCAACACATGAGCTATAAATATTAATTAAAGGGATTAAATCCCTTTATGTTTAGCCCCTTGGTCCACAGTCCAACCAAATGGTTTAAATTCAAAACTTTGTCAGCTTTACAAGAAAGCCAGACAATGGTGTATTTTATCCCCCCTATTTTTTGCATTTGCAATCAAATCACTGGCCATTATGCAACACAATGACTCACACATACAAAGCATAGATTATAGAAGGATGTGGCAGTGGCTGTGTTCAGTCCCCATCAATTACCAAAAAGTCATTTGTCTTTGTGGGAGAGGGGGAGAAGAGTCACAGAAATTCCTCATCTCAAGACAAGAGTGCATTGGTTCAAGAACAGGAACAGAAAAAGCGAATGTGTTACTTAAACTACCGCCAACCTTTGAGGAGGTCAGACCAATAATCCAAGCAGCCATTCTAAAGTAAACCATACATTGTCCAGATCTAGCAGTAGGGTTTCCTGCAAAGACTCCCCTGTTAATCCTTTTCTGAGTAAAGTTCTGAGCTTGTAAATCCCCCTGAACAAGGAGTAGCTGTCTTTATTACCCTAGGCCTTATTAGAAACCCAGCAGCCTTGTTTTGGCTTGACTACACCAAAGGAATGGTTCTATAGATCCTAGTTGCCATTCTGGTTTACAAAACTGAATCTCTCTCACCACCCAGCAATTGGTACATTTCTTATTGTTGCATTTGTACCACAGTAACTGCAAACAAAATTAACTCAGTCAGGGTCAATGTCTGCCACACAGGATGTAGACCAGTAAATCAAACCTGACACCCTTTGGTGTGCATTTTAATAAGAGCCCACCCTTAGAGATGTACCCTTAAATATACAAAAAAGGACAAAAAAAGGAGAGATATATTCAGAACACTAACAATAGAAAAAATAAAATATCACCACAGAATGATACATAAGAGGGGGAAAAAAACAAAAAAACAATCACTAGGGGCCAAAATAATTACAAGTAATAGGAGATATGGCATTAATTATAGTTTGAACTGGACTGTTTTAAGACTGATTTGAGGAATGTGTAGCCTTAGCCAATGAGTTATTTGTAATATACACACAACCCCAAAGATAACAATTACCTCAATCTCTATTACATCCAAAAAGATGCCAATTTCTTATATAGGATTTTTTATCAAAATACGTATGCTGAGTATTTGAAAAAATATGCATAGCTATGTGTTGTAACAATGTTATAGACTGACATTTTACGTACACAGATAACTTAAAACACCTACATATTTACCAAAGTAGAACCATCTAGCTAAAATACTCCTGTTCCTTCCTCTCTATCAACTTTAAACCAGTTATGTGTAGACCGATCCTTGTATGATATTTCAATACATTCCTGAATATTCTTAAGCAGAGTGGAATTGCTCCAATTACCTATGAACCTGTTTTTATGTGCACCTGCCTGTAAATATCCTTATAAAACAATAATTTAAAACAAACAAACAAATCTCCACCTGGTTTCAGTCTATTGAGGTTTTAAACATTTTAGATGAGGAGAAAGGTTTCCTTTTGCTCACACTAGCTTACTGTAAAGCAAATCTTTTTTAAATGTGTGAGGTTATTCTGCAGATATTCTTGTATTTATGGCTAGAATAATTTTCTATTTAGAAGAAAGCTTTGATCAACCAAACTACAAAACAGGAAGTTGCCCAAGGCCCCTTTTCAAACCAGAGTGGAATCTCTCTGATGATGGGAATATAAACTTTGTACTCTGTTGTTCTTAGCCTGTGAAATAAAATTAAAATTGAGTTCCACTGTATTTGGGATACTGAAGTTTTGACAATATGTTTCATGCCTCATTTGCCACAGAAGTTTTTAGATCTCATTCAAGGCTCAAAAAGTAAATCCACATATTTCATGGCAAGTGGGCAGAATAATTTGCTTTTACTGTTGATTTGCTGGTTTGTTGTCCCTACCTGGCTGACATATTCTAGCCTGATCAATTAGCTGGAACTGCAGGTGTTTCAATAAAAGCAGAGGGTATTTTAACTCAGTGGTTATCTGATGAAATAATTTGCCCACTTTACCAGTGAAATCAGTGCAGGAGAGGAATATCTATGAGTGTTCATTTCAACTGAGGAGTAAAAATAGGACTATAATACTGATTTTCAGAAATGCTGCATACTTACAACACCAACTGAAATTAATGGGAGCTGTAGGTGTCCATATCTCAAATAAATTAAAGGTGGTTGGGATTACGTGACCTACAATATATGTGCTTGATTCCTCAACAACAATAAAAAAATATGGCTAAAATATTCAATCTGAAGCTAGTTCAGTGGCTTGACTTTCAAAATTCCTCACTCAATAGGAAGTGTTGGCACTCAGCACCTCTGAACAACAGACCACTTCAATTTAGGAGCCTATGGATTTAAGAGCCAAACATTAGCCACTCAGGTTTAAAGAATTTGAATATTTACCTCCATATAAAGTGACACAGTATATGCCAATGTCAGTGGTAAAGGGACGCTTCCATTAACCCTCGATAACATTTTCAAAAATGCTTAACTCACTTGGAAGCCTAAATCTTATTGATTTTCAGTGGGATTTATGATGGGGTTAAATCACTTAGGCATTTTGAAAATTTGACCCACTATCTATATATGTCATTAGATCATTCTCCATTGAGAAAGTGGGAGACATCTATACAAATAACTAGTGAATGCAATTAAGCAGTTAATTTTTTTAAATAGGTGGGTTACACTTAATTCTTGAATGGCTGCCAAACCTGACATCATTTCAGCTGCCCCTTGCACAATTAACACAATTTGCAAGTTTAGACCATTTTAAAAATGGAACAAGCAGCTGATGTGGTAATTCTACTGATTTGAAGTCTCGAGGCTGCCCTGTTTAAACTGTGCAAATTACTCAACTAAAGCAATTGTTCCACCTTATTGGTCATGACATCATTAATTCTCTACAGGTTAAATAAATTTGGTATCACATTTGCAAATGTCATATTGCATCAGCAACTTTTCTTACATATTATTTTAAAACAAAGTAATTGAATCAAACAAATGTTACTACAGTTAGAATCAAGGATAAATCTGAAGAGAAAAAAATATCTTTGTTAGTGGAGATACTGTCTAAAAAATGTCTGTTATATATAGCATGCTAAATACACTCATGTGGTGCATTCCAAATATGCGATGTTTTAAAAATTCTATTACACCAGGTAATCCCTTTATGAACAGTGGAGAGTGATGAGCAGTTGAAGTTGGTATATTTTAGGATGAAGGGAAGTGTCTGTTGATGGTGAGTAGACTGGGGATATGAAAACTACAAAATCTTGTTATGACGCATAACCTTCCATAGAAAGATCTTAACCACCTTCTTACAATGATAGTACTTCAGCTGCCATTATGTTGAGGTTGAGCGAGACTGACTGAGGGAGAAGATGGATAGACTCAGCATGTTAGAGTAGAAACTAAAGGTAATATTGATAAAGATTGGGGAAAAGAAGAGGGAGAGTTTACGGCAAAACAGTGAGATCAAAGGGAATGAGCAAAGTTGGGAGAGTAGGGAAAAAGAAATTTTGGTCGGAGAAGCAAGAGACTGATAAAATATGAAAGATCAGAAAAGGGAGGTACATAATACAAGAAAAGGAAAGGGGGAAGAGAGAAAAAGGAACAAAATGATGTAGGAAAGAAATGCTGGCCTTAATCAGGATGATCTTTATAGCCTGCTCATGACTTCACCAGTTGTGAATAATCTTGCCATCCCCAACCTCACCCTGACAGAGAACATCTTATACTACACTACAGCATATTTGTTCTTTGTATGTGCAACATAACACATTATCCATGACACAAATGCAGTAGGTTGAGAGAGGGATTTCCCCATTCTCCTAGTCACACCACATCTGAAAACAACTTATTCTTGGCTCCTAAAAATACTATTGTATACCTATATTTTCCCCTTTATGAATGGATCAGTTTGCAGCAAATGACATGCTTTGTTGTCATGGTTTTGTTTGTTGTTGTTGTTTTGTTTTTTAAATACCAATAATGAGCCCCTAGGATTCTTCATATGAGGTTGGGTAAAAGAGTCTGTGAAAGCATGTTTCCCAAATGTAAGAACATACATAACAATCATACTGGGCCAGACCAATGGTCCATCTAGCCCAGTATCCTGTGTACGCCAATGGTGGCAAATGCCAGGTGCTTCAGAGGTAATGAAGAGACGAGGCAATTGTCAAGTGACCCATCCCATCGTCCACTCCCAATCAGAGACTAGGGACACTGAGTGCATGGGGTTGCATCCCTGACCAGCTTGGCTAATAGACATTGATGGGCATTGATGGACCTATCCTCCATAAACTTATCTAATTCTTTTTTGACCCAGTTATACTTTTGGCCTTCACAACATTCTCTGACAACAAGTTTCACAGACTGATTATGCATTGTGTGAAGAAGTACTTCTTTTTGTTTGTTTTAAACCTATCACTTATTTCATTGGGTGACCCCCTACTTCTTGTGTTATTTGGAGTAAATAGTTTCTTATTTATTTTCTTCACACCAGTCATGATTTTATAGACCTCTATCACTGGTCCCAGTCATCTCTTTTCCAATCTGAAAAGTCCCAGTGTCTTTAATCATGTGCAAATTTTGTGACCTCACTCTTTACACCTTTTTCTGGAACATTTGTGATTATGTAGAACAGCACTGGTCCCACTACAGATCCTCAGGGTCCCCCACTATTTACTCTCTCCCCATTCTGAGAACTGACCATTTATTCCTAACTTTTTTTTTAAAAAAAAAGTTACTGACCCATGAGATGACCCTCCTTATCCCAGGATGGCTTACTTTGCTCAAGAGCCATGAGTGAGACACCTTGTCAAAGGCTTCCTGAAAGTCCAAGTACACTATATCGACTGGATCACCCTTATCCACATCTGTAGACCCCCTCAAATAATGCTAATAGATTGGTGAAGCATAATCTCCCTTTCCAAAAGCTGTGTCGACTCTTCCTCAACAAATCATATTTATCTGTGTGTTTAATAATTATATTTTTTACTATAGGTTTCAAACAATTTGCCTGGTATTGAAGATAGGCTTGCTGGCGGTAATTGCCAGGATCACCTCTGGAGCGTTTTTAAAAAATTGGTGTCACATTAGCTATCCTCCATTCATCTGGTACAGCATCTGATTAGTAGATTAGCACAGTTAGTAGTTCTGCAATTTCATATTTGAGTTCCTTCAGGGCTCTTGTGTGAATACTATCTGGTCCTGGTGACCTAGTACTATTCAATTTATCAGTTTGTTCCAAAACTCCCTCTATTGACATCTCAATCTGGTACAGTTCCTCAGATTTGTCAACCAAAAAAGAATGGCTCACATGTGAGAATCTCCCTCACATCCTCTGCAGTGAAGACTGATGCAAAGAATTCCTTTAGCTTCTTCACAATGGCCTTATCTTTCTGCAGTGCTTCTTTAGCACCTTGATTGTCCAGCATGCTTTCTGCTTCCATATACTTAATTTTTGTTTGTTTTTTGCTTTTACTTTGAGTCTTTGGCTAGTTGCTCTTCAAATTCTTTTCTTGGCCTGCCTAATTATACTTTTACACTTGACTTGCTAGAGTTTATGCCCTTTTCTATTTTCCTTAGCAGGATTTAACTTCCAATTTTTAAAGGATGCCTTTTTGCCTCTCACTGCTTCTTTTACTTTGTTGTTTAGCCATGGTATCATTTTTTGACCCTCTTACATTTAAATTTGGAGTATATATTTGAGCCTGTATTGTGATTTTTTTAAAAAAAAAAATAGTTTCCATGCAGTTTGCAGACATTTCACATTTGTGACTGTACCTTTTAATTTCTGTTTAATTAGCTTCTTCATTTTTGTGTACTTCCAATTCCTGAAGTTAAATGCAACTGTGATGAGCTTCTTTGGTATTTTCCCTCCCAGAAGGATGTTAAATTTAATTATATTATGATCGCTATTTTCAAGCGGTTCAGCTTTATTCACCTTTTGGACCAGATCCTGTGTTTTATTTAGGACTAAATCAAGAATTGCCTCTTCTCTTGTGGGTTCCAGTACTAGCAGCTCCAAGTAGTCATTTATGGTGTCATATACCCAGTCAATATGGGGAATTTCATTTTTATAGCCTCTCTAATATCCCAGAGCATTTCACTATCACCATCCTGCTCAGGTGGTCAGTAATATATCCCTATTGCATTTTTCAAGCATAAAATCTCTATTGATAGAAATTCTATGATACAGTTCAGTTCTCTTAAGATTTGTACTACATTTGACTCCATGCTTTCTTTCACATATGCCACTCCCCCACCAGTGTAACCTACTCTGTCATTCCTATAGATTTTTGGTATTATCATATTCCATTGATTCTCGTCACTCCATCAAGTTTCTGTGATGCCTGTTATACCGATATCCTCATTTAATACCAGGCATTCAAGTTCACTTATTTTAGTATTTGGAATTCTAGCATGTGTATACAAGCACTTATAAAATTTGTCATTTTTTAGCTGTCTTCCATTGTGTGATGTAATTGAATGGGACTTTTTCATTTTATTGTTTCTCTTCAGTTTCTGCCTGTACTTCATCTCCTCCTTACTAGGATATAAAGAATCCCTATTAATAGATCATCCCCTAAGGGATTTTTTTTGTCTGAACTGTGTGCTCTTCTGCATCTGTCAACTATCTCACACCCCTTAGTTTAAAAGTTTTTGTAGAGGAGGCTTTACATTTTACATGCCAGCAATCTGGTTCTGTTTTGGTTTAGGTGGAGCCCATTCTTTCCAGGTAGGCTCCTCTTTTCGCAAGAGGCTCCCCAGTTCCTAATAAACCTAAACCCCTCCTTCCTACACCATCATCTCCTAGGAAGTATTTCAGAGAAGGCTACCATGGGAGCCCTGGACTTCAATCTCTTATCTAGCAGCCTAAATGTGGCCTTTAAGACCTATCTCCTACCTTTCCCTATGTCATTGGTACCTATATGTACCATGAACACCAGGTCCTTCCTAGCATTTCACATAAGGCAGTTTAGATGTTGCAAGAAATTCACAGCCTTTGTATGTGGCAGACAATCACCACGTGGTTCTCCTGGTCATCATAAACCCAAATATCTATATTTCTATTGACCAAATACCCCAATACTATTACCTGTCTCTCCTTAGTAATTGGGATTTCCCCTCACCCCCCTCCACTGGAGGGGTATCCTCAGTGCGAGAGGATATCATGTCCTCTGGAGGGAAAGTCCCAACTGTGGGGTCATTTTCCTCTGCTCCACATTGTTTTCCTTCCCCAAGAATTTCATCCTTCTCAACAGTACAGAGGCTGTCAGACTGGGGGCCAATAACATTCTACCATATCCCAGAAAGTCTCATCTATGTACCTCTGTCTCTGAGGGCTATGAGCTCCTTGTACCAAATGCTCACATATGGCACCTGCCCTACTTTAAAGAATGCTAATCAGGTGTATCTAGCTGTCCCACTCCCTCTCTAAACTCCTTTGTAAAACTCCGCTGTTAGCTTTTTAAACCCCTATGGTGTCCCTGAGTAGCCCTGCCCCCAGTTAAGGGTTAATAGGCACTAAAGGGTTTAGGGATGAAAGCAAATAAATATGAACAAATTTAGAAAAAAGTACCACCAACTATCCTGCTGCCAGCAGCCAGGTTTTGAAGTCAAAAAGACGGTTTTATAAAGAGGGTTCATATCATACAGGGAGGAAATTGCTTTCAAAGTGTACCTCTATGCTTGACACTGCAGTACAGTGGTGGCAGACGGCAGGTCTGGTCTCATGCCACTTGCATTTTTGATTTGTAAGAAGAGCCATAGTCTCTAGGCCAAGAAAAACTATTCAGCTTCTGGAGTTGGAATCTCTCCAAATCCTTAAGACCTATCTCCCTGCACTTGACACATAATGAGGGTTCATAAAAGAAAATTGTTGCTTGAGGAAGAAAGAAGTCTGAAACACAGAAGAGGAGAGCAAAGACTTTCTGAAGACCCCTTAATCTCAGCATACACACATGAATATTTGAAGCATGTATTCTCTCAGAGAAAACAACTGAGCAGAGGAGGAGTGTGCAATCTGATTTACCTGAGGAAATTAAAAAAAAGTAATAGGGTTCCCAAATCTGTTCTGCAAACCGCTTAAAATTCACTTCAACTTCAATCATGCTTCCCCCCACCCTTTAAAATAATTGTTTCATTTCTTTATTAGATTAAAGAGTTTTCATCCAACTGCCATTGAACATGAAAAACAGACAATTAATCAAACTCTGGATCACTTTACATAGCTATGAATTGATTCAAAGATGTCACCTTTGACCACTACGGATAAATGAGATTCAGCCATGTACACAGTCAGAGAATAAACATGAAAAGGAAAAAAGTGGCGCCATTAAAAACCTTAAGTAATTCATGGAGATTTTCCTGTTATTAGATGACTGAAAAATTAAAATTTCAAGAACTATATTAATTTAAACCTCAGATGTCATGCTGCAGAGACACACACTTTTGCTATTTTATGGGCTGTAGAGGGAAAGTCAAGCAGTTTGTAATGAGTTTCCTTCTGCTGAAAATGAGAACCATTATAAAGTTTGGTTTAACCATTCATCCAAGATGACAACACATTAGACCCAGAACTATAAGCGTCAGCTCGAAATCTTCATATGATACAAGGATACTCACATAGTCATAGTACCCTATTTGTACCACGATAACCACAAAAGGACACACACAATATAGCATACAGTTGGGCTTTGAGTATGATGATGCAACAAAAATCCAGTGATTTGGTTCAGTTAGCCTGCAATTGATAAGTAAAGTTTGAGACATTTTTCAAGCATCCCAGAATAGATGAGAAAAAAAAAATCCCTGATTTCATTAGATTAGATTCTGAACTCAGTTACTCAGTGCAAATTTAGTAATTTCACTGCAGTTATATTATATAGATATTAAAAATGAGGAAAACACCTATTCTTAGTTTTCACAAAGCTGATGGTTCTCTCCCCAGGTTAATTGACTTTGAAAGCAGTAGCAAAAGACATTTATTAAATGTCAGTAAAGTAGCTCAACGGCCCCTCAATTTGACAGCAGTTGATTCTATTTAAAATGTTGTCAATATTTGTAAAATCCTTGTTAGAAATTAGCAATATGATCAGACTAAGTTTAAAATAGAACTTGGTTTATTATGCTGTTACTGAAGTTGTATTTCCGTTAGACATTTTCTTTTTAAATTATATTGTGCCACTTAAATATAACCCTAAAGTTTCTCTATGCTTTGAAAGCATCAAAGAGTCTTGTGGCACCTTATAGACTAACAAATGTATTGGATCATGAGCTTTCGTGGATGAATACCCACTTCGTCGGATGCATGCATTTGAAGAAGTGGGTATTCACCCATGAAAGCTCGTGCTCCAATATGTCTGTTAGTCTATAAGGTGCCACAGGACTCTTTGCTGCTTTTATAGATCCAGACTAACACGGCTACCCCTCTGATACTCTACCCTTTTACTTTATTCTCTCAGTAATGTTGACCTGTAAATGTTTACTTTTATCTTTTTTTATAATGCATCCTAAACATTTGTATAGAAATGTTTTAAACAAAGATTCTGCTGGTTTGAGAAAGTGGGGAATGTCTCTGGAACAGGTAATTTCTCAGTCCCAGATTCAAACCACTTAGGCACCTTCTTAATTACTCTAAACTAAATTTCTGAATGGAGACCTCCAAATCAAAGAATCTTTGAAAGTCTAACCAATATACATTCTTTTATCTGGGAGAATTGGTTTCTTTGAGGCACAATACTTTCACCACTGATTTTTCCCCCCCAGTTGTGGCAGAACTTTGTTTTGTGCCCAGAAATACACTGCTTCTCAGTCCCTTGACAGAGTATTGTAACATACAAAGTTAATAATACAGTGCATATAGAAATTCATTCAAACTGGAACAAGAGATGCTGGAGGACTTCCCCTGCCCGCTACAAAACTGTATACAGTACTTTACTAAATGAAAGCCATAGATACCAAATTAATGGCAGAAATGTTAACAAAGGTTGAAAATTTCATAGCTTGAGTATTTTGGTCCAGAATATGGCCCGTTTTATGACTTTTTTAAGGCAGAAATGTCCATTGAATCTGATAGGAATTTTGATTTATAAATCAGTATCACAATATCGCCCCAAGGATCTCTTAAAAATATTTGTATATGTAGTTTTCTGGCATAACTTGCTTGTGTCACAATAAATTCATTACTGCAAAGTGCTGCGCTGTACGCTTTTTCAGAGTGTATCTCAATAATAATGCAAGAAAAAGCCTAGCTCTCTCCCCCCTCTTCTTCTTTTAACACGATCCTGCAGGCAGAAAAAAGTTCCACATTATTCTATATGAGAAGTTAATGTCAAAAGTGCAATCAAATTAAAAAATAGAATGAAGGTGGAACATAACTCTTCAACCACCTACTGATCAAATAATTACTAGGCAAGTGCTGTTATTATAGAGTGATTAAAAAAAACCCACAGACTCCAGGTGATTATAAAAAAGTTACTATTATGGGTCCTGTAATTAGAGAAAACATTGGATGCCTCATTTCTGATCAGTCTGTTTCTACCTTCTGAGCTATAAGTTATAGGTGAGTTTCTTCCTGTCTATGCCCTTTTATAGGAAAAAAAAGTCAGTCCAAGTGATTGAACATTTTTGTAGGGAAAGGGAATTGATTTAGTAAAAAACTATGGTAATCCACTTAGAAGCATGAGATGTTTTTGAAATAAATGGCTGAGAGAGAGAGTTAATAAAGCAAATGCTGTAGATATCAAGCCTGATTCTCCTCTCACTTATAGTATTTTATACCATCATAAATCCATGGTTTTTCATGGAGGTTTTTTGTTTTTGTTTTTTTTTGTTTTAATATTCATTGTAAATCAACTAAGTACAGAGACGAGATCAAGAACATCGTTAATCCACTATTGTAACAAAAAAAAAATAAGTTATTGAATGAAAATGAGGGGTTTTCAAAATTTATACCAGTGAAGGGAAACAATTTCATAAAACGTGCTGGGGAATTCCTTACCACAAGGTATCATTCAGCCTAGGAGTTGAACAAGAAGTAGGACTTAGTGGACTTGTAGGGTCTAAAGTTTTGCATTGTTTGGTTTTGAGTGCAGTTGTGGAACAAAAAAAAAAAAATTACATTTGAAAGTTGCACTTCCACAGTAAAGAGATTGCACTACAGTATTTGTATGAGGTGAATTGAAAAATACTCATCTTTTTTACAGTGCAAATATTTGTAATAAAATATAAAGAAGGCAGTGTACACTTTGTATTCTGTGCTGTAATTCAAATCAATATTTGAAAATGTAGGAAAATTTCCAAAAATATTTAATAAATTTCAATTGATATTTTATTGTTTAACAATGCAATTAAAACTGTGATTAGTTTCAATTAATTCTGAGTTAATCACGTGAGTTAACAGCAATGAATCGACAGCCCTAATTTCCACACAAGTATTATAAAAATATTCATAACAATTTCACGTTTTAATTCTATCTTATTTAACCTGCATGAAATCAAGAAGATATCAGGCCTCTTTAGCCAGGAATAACACAAAATCAGCTTATTTAGGTCTAGTTTATAGTCTGCTGCAGGGTAGTTTCATTACTTTGAGAAGCAGCATTGTATACTCAGATCTAATAAGCTGCAACTTGAGACCTTCAATCTTAGTGCTATGATTATAGGATATTATTGTTTTCTGTGGAAACACTGATTTGGATTACATGTGTTCATTTTACACAGGTTGGTACCAACCTCCTAAATACAAAATGTGCATGCCTTTATAGATAGGGTAACCAGATAGCAACTGTGAAAAAATTGGATGGGGTGGGGAGTAATAGGTGCCTGTATAAGAAAAAGTCCCAAAAAATGGGACATCTGGTCACCCTATTTATAGGTGAGCTGTAAGGTTGGCAGAACAAGGTGAGCTTAACTCAAATGTTGCCCAATTCCAAAGAGAAAAGGCAGAAGCTGGAGTTATTCTGAAGTAAAGACAAGAGAGTAAAATAAATCTTTTCCAGAGCCAGTCTTTAGAGGGTGGTGAGCATTTCAAATCTTATCTGCGAAAGCTAGCAATGTAAAGGGAAATCACAATCGGGAAAAAAAAATTTAGCTGTTCTTTGTGAAGAAAATCTCAGAAACATACGGCGATATAAACTGACAAACCAAATAATAGGTGTGTGCGCTTGCTACTGTTTGTTCCTGAAGATTGCAGGTTATATACAGTCCCCTCTGCAGCTCCCCAGAGCTGTCTGTTATAGGTTGTGAGCACTATAACTATGGTTCTCACAGTTTGAGAGGACCCCAGGTTAATTTGTGGCTCTTGGGGTACCACTAACAGCATTTAAGGCCATTGACGTGTCTCTTCTAACTGACCTACCACAGATTCCAGGGTCTCAAGGGGCAGTTCAGTAGCATTAGAAGCAGTGTGATCTAAGTGAGCTATGCACAGAGCTGAAAACATGGAACTCCTACATTCATCTGACTCCCTTTCTCACATAGTCCAGGTTAATCTTAGTCTGTCTTAATTCTTCCTCATCTATAGGGCCTTCCCCCCAAATGTGAGGGGGAAGAACACTGTGATTGTTAAATAGCTGATAATTGTGAAACACTATATGTGCTAAAGTGCACCAGGGTAGATTGACAATTAGTTCAAATAATTTTTATTTTCAATGTAACAAAAGGTTAACATAGGGTGCCTCAAAGTTCCAAACTAGAATAAAAAGGGATGTACAGCAAAATGGAAACATTTGAAAGCGACATGGGTTGGTCAAGCCCAGAGGAAACTGGCCAAGCTATATGACTGAGCAACACCATGGCTGATGAAAAGTGTTGACAAATGCAAGGAAATGCATTGCTAGGTTCTAAATTAACTGTAGCTATTCTGGGTGTTTTTGCAGAGAGCACATTGAAAAACATCTGTTCTGTGTGCAGCAATAGTCAAAACAGCAACCAAAATGTTAAGATGTGTGACAAAATGGATAGAAAATACTGGCAATATTGTAATATACATATATAGTACAACATTCAACTGAAAAAGTGCATTCAGCTCATCACCCACCACTGCAAAGAAAAATAGGGCAAGCTGGTAGAAGGAATTCAGAAAGGGGGGATGAAAATGACTAAAAAGCATGGACTCACTTCCATAGGGGGAGGGAAGAGATTAGGACTGGTTAGAGAAGAGACAAATTAGAAGGGGAACAACATGCTGCTTTTGGGCAGTGTCCCATGGAAAAAAAAAAAAAGCTTGAATGTAAACTAATTAGTGGTATAGGAAATAGAAAGGGTACTCCTAATTATCTATACTTTTTCCCTTCAATTTTGAAGAACTCCATAAAATTTAAGGGAATGAAATTTAAGACTAAAAAAAATGTAGTAAAGAATGTTGTGAAACTCACTACCACATAATACTGTGAGACCAAGAGCTTAGTACAATTCAGGAGAAAAACAATAAAACACATGGATAATGGGGATCTCCAAAGTTATATTAGAGTGGCTGCTGAGGGTATGTCTACACTACCTGCCAGATAGATCTATCAGGGATCGATTTATCCTGTGTTTTGTAGATGTGATAAATCGATCCCCGATCGCTCTCCCATCGACTTCTGAGCTCTAGCTCAGCGAGAGGTGGAAGCAAAGTCAACAGGGGAGTGGCAGTCGTCGATCCCGCACCGTGGGGATGCAAAATAAGTGATTCTAAGTCGATCTAAGATATGTCGACTTCAGCCACGCTATTCTCGTAGCTGAAGTTGCGTATCTTAGATTGACCCCCCCTGCCCCCCAATGTAGAGCAGGCCTGAGATAGAAAAGTCCTCCAGCTTCAGGAAATAAAGCAGTCACTAAAGAGGCCTGGTCTACACTAGGAGGGGAGGGGGAAATCGACCTAAGATATGCAATGTCAGCAACGAGAATAACATAGCTGAAGTCGACATATCTTAGGTCGACTTACCTCACATCCTCACAGTGAGAGTTAACTGCTGCCAATCCCCTGTTGACTCCGCTTCCATCTCTCACCATGGTGTAGTACAGGAGTCAACGGCAGAACGATCGGGGATCAATTTATCGTGTCTACACTAGATGCAATAAATTGATTCCTGATAGATTGATCACTACCCTCTGATCCTAAGTGATAGTGTCAAAGAACTTCCCCTATGAACTGCTTATTTCATGGCTTCATGCACTTTACTCAGAAGTACCTGCCCTCTAAACTTCAACCTCAGCATGACCAGTACAGTCCCACAAATTGATACAGTACATATTAGGATCTAAGCTATTTTAGTTTCTCCAGTAAGGTTTTTAAGCCACCCAAGATTGCCCCAAACCACATCTCTACCAATTTATGAAGTCCTTTACGCACACATTGCTCTCTCTGCATAGGTATAAACACTACTTTTGTTTTTACACCTCCCGTTCCCCACACTTTTCATGAGATATAAATGACCACCTAATGTGCAAAGCAATAGAGAATCGACTCTGGGGTGCCTGTATTTGTTAAGGTAGGGGAAAATAAAAAGGAAAAAAAAAATCAAATGAAGTCCATGCAGGCCTGTGCCAGTCAATCTCCTCTTCTCTCACTGTTGGGAAGCTGGTGTCCCTGCATTTAGTTACACTGGTGACAAATTGCCAAGAAAATAACTTATCGTTTGTCATCAGCCTCTAAGATCTGTACAGTGACTGCCAGTGGGTACAATTTATTGACCTCTTCAGTGCTTTAGAAAAATGTTTTCCTCTTTTTATAAGGAAGGTGAAAGGATAAGACCCCCCCTACTTTTCTCCAGCTGTGTGGCTAGACCTGCCTGAATCATTTTAATCTTTAACTCCATCATCAAAAGCCAGCAGTGGCCAATTCTGCCTCTGTAATATTTCCCTTCCCTGAAAATATGAAGCTCTTCTTGGTTTGAAAATAAAATCCTTTCTTGCTCCTCACTTATATTGATTTCTTGACTTCATGAAAGCAGCCATATTCTTTTTGACTCATTTGGAAAATAGTTTGATAGAATTTTTTTTTTTAAAGTGTCAGGTTTTGGAATGGGAATGGATTGGAGCACAGAATATGAATGTGCTGGCAGAACATTTTATAGAAAGGAAACCTTTACAAACTACTTTGAAGGTGACATGGACAGCAGCTTTTGTCTGGGATACTGGTGCATGGGGACATCCATCTCCCTTTTTTCTTCCACATGCTGACACCTGTGATTTGTTTGTCTGCTCAGATACTCTTTCAAGTAACTTACAGGTCCCAATATCTCCCGCTTTTTACCCTTATTCTACCACCTCTTGTTTATGAGCTGTTGTCTCCCACAAATATGACATTTCTTATAACTCCTCACACTTGAGGGAATAAACAGTCCCATGGCTGCCTCAAAACAGAGCAGATCCTGATTTTTTTTCTTGGTGTTAGGGACCCTTAACTTATCATCTGCCATGGAAATTCTTATTAAATAAATAATTTGAAACATTTTGAGAGTCTTGTTAGCTTATTAGTTTTCGTTTGGCACATTTTGCACAAGGACATTCTGCATCATGGGTATTTGTTTTTCCATGCATGAAATGAAAGCATTTTGATTATGTAAGGTTTTCTCCTTTTCCTTACTTTACCAGATTAGAAGCATTTACCTTTTCAGTGGAGAGAAAGTTTTGGTTTCTATCAGCTGAGTTTTGGAAAAACAATCATATATTATTGTTCATACACATTGGTTTAGAAAACATTGAGATCCCACTTCACCAATATTTTCATTTAAAAGCAACAACCCTCTCCATTAAAAATAAATAAATGGTTCTTTGCAGCAAGAGTAATTGTTCTTTCACAAATCAAGGGCTATGGTTCAAAGTAAGCCTTCCTACGTGCAGATAGTTTTAAATGTAGAGAAACTACTTGCTTACAAAATCAGACATAAAAATACAAGTGTCACAGCACACTATTATTGAAAAAATTGCTTACGTCCTGATTTACACCATATAATTAAATAAATTTGAATATTAGATATTGTACTTACTTTTCAGTGTATAGTATATAGAACAGTCTGTGTGAAATAAGTCACTGTATGAAATTGTGTCTTGTACTGACTTCGCTAGTGCTTTTAATGTAGCCTGCTGTAAAACTAGGCAAATATCTAGATGACTTGATATACCCCTGGAAGATCTCTATGTACCACCAGGGGTACGTGACCCACTATTCCAGAAAGGGGAGTGTGACGGGGACCTGGGATGACTGGTTATCTGGGGAAAAGAGCTAGCTACATTTGTTAACTACTCAAGATCTACTTCTGTCATGTCTATATGAAGCCCTAAAAAGAGTGAAGCAGAGCAAGGACACACAAGCTTGCAAGAAGGATTGGGCACAAAGCAAGCATTTAATTCAATTAAATAGCACATTTCAAGAGACAGACGACAAAGATGGAGCTGTGCTCCTGATGGATTAGCTTGGTGAGCACAGGAAACAAACCTCAAACGTGGGAAGTAATGTTGTGTAATGCTTAGCACAGAGGCACAGGTTTCTAACAGGGGATGGAGTTTGATTCCCAGCTCTAAGTGGGATGTGCTGCATGACCTCAGGCAAGTCATTTAATGTGGCTGTGCCTTAGACATGATAATCCTTGTTCACCTTTCTGAAGTGTTTTGAGAACTTCAGATAAAAGACACATATAAAAATGCAAAGGGTTATTGTTGTTTTTTTTTTAAATATGAGGTGGCCTTTCTTCCTCCAAGCTGAAAGGTGTGATGGCTGCTATGAAGAGCACTCCAGGGCATGGTAATGGGGTTAAGAGACAGCCAAGCTCTCTCCTCTCTCTATATATGTATCTCCTTAAATGAACCTGCAGAATTGAAGGGTAACAAGGATTTCGCAGGGAAAGCTTCTGGGCAGCATCCCATGAAAAGCTGAGCTGTCAAATGCAATCTGGCTTTGTGGAGACACAAGGGGAGACCCAGCCCTGCATGTGGGGTTTCAGCTCAATATAATAGGGAATGCACCATTCCTGTCACTCTGCTTATCTGCCCAGTTTGGTGTAACCAATTTAGCCTATACAAAAGTTGGCATAAGCTTTGCTCTGGGGTGTATTGTTGTATGAAATGGGAAGATAAGTATATGGTTACTCCCAAATCAGTGTCATCAATTTTTTGAACTCATCCATGGAGAAAATATAGATTGGCAAGAAGCAGAAAAAGCTTGGCATACTTAGGGACATTAACTCTTTTAGCTTGAGGACAAGGACCCTCCCAGCCATAGAGAGTGCATAATTAAGGTATCTTGGCTAATCAGACTTCAAAGGACAAAAGATACAATGGGGAATTAATTAGATGTTGAAATAGACTGTTAATGTAATCTATTTACACAGACCCCATCACAATAGAATCTGTGCACCTTGTAAACAACAAATCTATTTACACACCGTGAGGTAGGGAAGGGAGATTATTCCCATTTTACAGTTGGGAGGAAGGGAGGTACAAAAGATTAAATCATTTGCTCATGACCACCCAGGAAGTTTATGGGAGAGTTATGAACTGACTCCAGATGCTGTCAGTCCCCAACTAGTGATTTAACCAGAACACCATCTTTCACTTCCAATCAAACAACATGATATATTTCAAAAGTAACCAGTGAGAATGTAAAGCAAATGTGTTAACATTCTTTCCTCTTGGAAGAAGAAGGAGCACAGCTCCATTGATTAAAGTTTTATTTTGTTCTCCCTGAAGACTCCTGTAAGTATAAAGCTGGCTGTTGTATTCATCAGAATGAGCTAGTGACATAAATGTTGCAGCTAATCATGGCTGTTATCAGCTCAATGAAAAATGTCACTGATTAGTTATTAGGGCCTCAAATTCAAGAGTGGACTTTAATTTTAGATTCATTTTATTTGTGCTGTTCTGACAAATGGTTGCACTATACAACCATACTGACTTATCAGAGCTTTGATGACTTCACTGGCATTTCATAGCATGTATGTCAGAGCAGAATTTGATACTTATTTAACCATTTAAGTATTCACTAAATAAAATTATATATCTGGATATTTACAGATGTGTTAGAATGGAGCAAAGAAAATGTTGATAGAAATTGAAAGTGATAGACCTAAATATAGAAGACTATTCTAACAGAGAAATAGCACCTTTCCTTTCTACATGAAAAACTAAAAGATATTTAGTGATTAGAATATGTTAAAAAGTTTTTACTATACCATAAAGAATAATTAACAAACCAAAAAAATGTTTGACAGTTTCATGATATAAAGCAGGACTGAAAGGTTCAGATTCTGCATTTTTGTTTTTTTTTTAAATACTTTGTAGTTAAATTGCTACATTAATATTGTTTAAATTAACCAGAGCAATTTGAGATTACTTAATTTACCCTACAATATCTTCAAAAAGTCTCCAGTTCCCAGTGCTTTCAATATTAGACCTTAAGATGTGATTTTATAATGATGTAAAGTATCAGAGGGGTAGCTGTGTTTGTCACTTTTTACCGATCCAGACTAAGAGTCCCGTGGCACCTTACAGACTAACAGACGTATTAGAGCATAAGCTTTCGTGGGTGAATATCCACTTCACCGCAACGTCTGATGAAGTGGATATTCACCCACAAAAGCTTATGCTCCAATACGTCTGTTAGTCTGTAAGGTGCCACAGGATTCTTTGTCGCTTTATAATGATATAGTTGCATATAGACACTCTGAATTCAGATTAAGAAGGGCTTATTTCAGTTTAGTTTACTGGTTGTTACTGAATTTCAGGACTGGTCTACACGGGGGTGGGGGTCGATGTAAGATATATAACTTCAGCTACGAGAATAGCATAGCTGAAGTCAACATATCTTATTCAGACTTACCTCCCATCCTAATGGTGCAGGATTGATGGCCATGGCTCCCCCATCGACTCCGCTTCCGCCTCTCGCCCTGGTGGAGTTCCAGAGTCGACGGGAGCACATTCAGGGATCGATTTATCATGTCTAGATGAGACACGATAAATCAATCCCTGATAGAGCAATCGCTACCCAACGATCCAATGGGTAGTATAGATGTACCTTAAATCAAAAGAAGTCATCCTTAAACTGAAACAGAAGTGTCTACACACAAGCTAGCAACTAAAGCAGCTAAAAAAAATAAAATCACTTCAAGCAGTGCTATTTGTAACATAACTTTTGGTGAAGAATGAGTGCTTGTTTATCAAGGTGGAAGATTTCTGTTGGATAGTTAATTCAGGTCAACATTTTCAGAAATGGCCTCTGATTTTTAGGGTCCTGATTTTCAGGTGCTCCACATGAGACATCCTGAGCTGATTTGCTGTGCATCTGCAACTCTGACAGGAATCAAACAGGAACTGTCAGCACCACTAAATAATCAAAATCTACATATCTCAGTTTGAGTCCCCCAAAATCGAGAGATGAAAAGCCACTTCTCAATATTTTCTTCTACAATTTTCTTCTATAATTGGACATAGGACAAAGAACTGAGTATCTTTGATAGCATCAGAGCAATATTCAAGGAGCAGCCCAAACTAGAACAGCTTATCCAACTTCCCCCCAAAAATTGAGGAATATGGAGGTCTGGGCCAAATTGAGTCTAGATGTAAATCACCTTTGCTTTTGAAAAACAAAAGCCATTCCTGGTTTTGGTTTATCTCAGATTTGTACACCTGTTCTCAGAGGAGTGTTGGAAGGAAGGAAACAATAAAATGGATTAATCAACATCTCTGCATTGCTAGATATCTAGGACTGGGCCCCCAAAAATAAGTGGATAAGAATGCATGATTAAATAGCAGCAGAGAATCCTGTGGCACCTTATAGACTAACAGACGTTTTGGAGCGTGAGCTTTCATGGGTGAATACCCACTTCGTCTGACGAAGTGGGTATTCACTCACGAAAGCTCACGCTCCAAAACGTCTGTTAGTCTATAAGGTGCCATAGGATTCTCTGCTGCTTTTACAGATCCAGACTAACACGGCTACCCCTCTGATACTTGATTAAATAGGTTAGTGGAAAATATATCTATATTCTATGAATAGAGCAGTTTCAATATGAAAATCACAGAAACAAACGTCTTTCCTGGAGGTATCAGAAAGAATTGGGAATCGTAAAGTAAGCCCTGAGGCACACTTTAAAGGAGATGAAAATAACTGAAGAGCAACAGTTTACCATAAACAATCTTTCTAAGCCAAATAAATACTATATTATTGCAATCATTTGAGAATGATACCAGAAATATCAGACACTCATATCCGGTGGGCCAAGAAAAGGATATTGTGAGCACGGTGAATAACCTTTATGATACAAATCTGGGCTATGACCCTCCAGTGAGTTGCACCCAAGAGGACTCCTGGGCTGAAGTTAATGGAATGCCATGAGTGCTAAGGGATTCGCTTGTTTGGATTCTAGTATAAGACTGAGGTCCCACTTCCTAAATCTGAATCAGAAGCAGGAAATCAGCTGTTAGCAAAAGGTTCAGAGCAGTCAAAATATTAATGTTTGTTAAACTTACTAACACTTTTCATATGCATAGCATGAACATAACTCTGTAACGGAATAAATATTACCTTCTCTAAGAGTCAGGATAAACATGATGAAGTGTAGGTATTACTTGTAGACATATCTATAATGCTTACCTCAGCTACATTAATGAATTTAGAATCACAACACTCCTGCAAGGTAATTATCTCCCTTTTACAGCAGGAGAACTGACTAACACTCAAGGAGATTAAATGATTTTGCTCAAGGTCACACACAATTTACAGCAGAGCTGGAAGTTGAACCCAGATCTCCAGAGTCCCTATCCAGTGCCTTAACACACCATCCTTTCCTTTGTGTGCCAAATTTAGATTGGTACATACCAATGAACACTTCAGAGAAAGTGTTACTGCTGACAGCATTAATGGATCCAAGATGACAATGCTTTCTTGACTGCTAAAGCTAATATCACAGATTTGATTTAACACAGATAATCTTTCAAAACCTCTATGCCCCCTGGCTTCAAATATAAGGAATATATTCAGGACTTGTTCATTCTTTAAAAAAAAACAAAACTGCAACTACTTCTTGAACTTGTGAGAGTAAGGAAAATAGCAGCTACAGCTTGAATCTGACAATAGACACAGACTCTGTACAAGCTTCCCCACACAGCCCTGACAGTGTGACTCAGCCCTGACCTTCAAGTCATCTGCTAGTCCAGTCTAAGGGCTCTGCAGAGCAAAGCTTGTCAATCATCCCTTTTGCAATGCACATTTGGTTTATGTGTACAAACGGGGAACAGAATGAGATCACTGAACATGCAAATTGAGCCAAGAATTAAATCCAGGTCTCTAGAAGTGAAAAGCTAATTCACAAGCCAACTAATCCCTATGATCTTTGTGGAAACAACTAGCAAGCTGAAAGGGTAGGTATAGATATCACTGGTACAGCATAAATAATTCAAGACAATACCTATAGATGAATATCCAATATTTTTAACTCAAACACTAATTCCTCTGTAAAAGCAGCAGAGAATCCTGTGGCACCTTATAGACTAACAGACGTTTTGGAGTGTGAGCTTTCGTGGGTGAATACCCACTTCGTCAGACGCAGGTAGTGGAAATTTCCAGGGGCAGGTATATATATGCTAGCAAGCAAGCTAGAGATAACGAGGTTAGTTCATCAGGGAAGATGAGGCCCTGTTCTAGCAATAGAGGTGTGAAACCAAGGGAGGAGAACTGGTTCTGTAATTGGCAAGCTATTCACAGTCTTTGTTTAGTCCAGAGCTGATGGTGTCAAATTTGCAGATGAACTGAAGCTTAGCAGTTTCTCTTTGAAGTCTGGTCCTGAAGTTTTTTTGCTGCAGGATGGCCACCTTAAGGTCTGCTATAGTGTGGCAGGGAGGTTGAAGTGCTCTCCTACAGGTTTTTGTATATTGCCATTCCTGATATCTGATTTGTGTCCATTTATCCTTTTCCGTAGTGACTGTCCAGTTTGGCCGATGTACATAGCAGAGGGGCATTGCTGGCATATGATGGCGTATATTACATTGGTGGACGTGCAGGTGAATGAACCAGTGATGGTGTGGCTGATCTGGTTAGGTCCTGTGATGGTGTCGCTGGTGTAGATATGTGGGCAGAGTTGGCATCGAGTTTGTTGCATGGATTGGTTCCTGAGGTAGAGTTACTATGGTACGGTGTGCAGTTGCTGGTGAGAATACATTTCAGGTTGGAGGTTGTCTGTGGGCAAGGATTGGCCTGCACCCAAGACCTGTGAAAGTGTGGGATCATTGTCCAGGATGGTTGTGATCCCTGATGATGCGTTGGAGGGGTTTTAGCTGGGGGGCTGTATGTGATGGCCAGTGGAGTCCTGTTGGTTTCTTTCTTGGGTTTGTCTTGCAGTAGGAGGCTTCTGGGTACACGTCTGGCTCTGTTGATGATCTGTTTCCTAATTTCCTCGTGCGGGTATTGTAGTTTTTGAGAGAATGCTTGGTGGAGATTTTGTAGTGTTGGTCTCTGTCTGAAGGGTTAGAGCAGATGCGGTTGTACCTCAGTGCTTGGCTGTAGACAATGGATTGTGTGATGTGCCCGGGATGGAAGCTGAGGCATGAAGGTAGGCATAGCGGTCGGTAGGTTTTCGATATAGGGTGGTGTTAATGTGACCATCACTATTTGCACCGTGGTGTCTAGAAAGTGACCTCCTGTGTAGATTGGTCCAGGCTGAGGTTGATGGTGGGGTGGAAGTTGTTGAAATCGTGGTGGAATTTTTCTAGAGTCTCCTTCCCATGGGTCCAGATGATGAAGATGTCATCAATGTAGAAAAAAAAAAAAAAAAAAAAAAAAAAAAAAAAAAAAAAACCGTAGGTAGAGAAGGGGCGTGAGTGGATGAGAGCTGAGGAAGCGTTGTTCCAGGTCAGCCATAAAAATATTGGCGTATTGTGGGGCCATGCGAGTGCCCCATAGCAGTGCCACTGATCTGGAGATATATATTGTCATCAAACTTGAAATAGTTGTGTGTGAGTATAAAGGCACAGAGCTCAGCAGCCAGTTGTGCTGTGGCATCATCAGGGATACTGTTCCTGACAGCTTGTATTCCATCTGTGTGTGGGATGTTTGTGTAGAGAGCCTCTACATCCATGGTGGCTAGGATGGTGTTTTCTGGGAGGTGACCAATGCATTGTAGTTTCCTCAGGAAATCAGCGGTGTCACGGAGATAGCTGGGAGTGCTGGTGGCATAAGTCTGAGTAGAGAGTCACATATCCAGACAGTCCTTCAGTGCGAGTGCCAATGCCCAAGATGATGGGTGTCCAGGATTCGGGTTTGTGGATCTTGGGTAGTAGATAGAATAACCCTTGGTCGGGGAATCTAAGTATGCTGATTTGTTTCTGTGTTAGGTAGGGGAGTGTCTGAGTAGATGGTGCAGTTCCTAGTGTATTCCTCAGTGGGATCTGAGGGAAGTGGCCTGTAGAATTTGGTATTGGAGAGTTGTCTGGCAGCCTCCTTTTGGTAGTCAAGATCTGCTTCATGATACGACAAGCACCTCCTTTATCAGCCTCTTTGATGATAATGCAGGGTGGTTTCTGAGGCTGTTGGATGGCAATTGCGTTCTGGCACGACTTGGTTATGAGGCAAGCGGTGTTGTTTTTTCCACGATTTCTGCTGTGCACGTTGGCGGAAGCATTCAATGTTAGGTCCAGACTGGGTCATTTCGACCCTCCAGGAGGGTCCATGTGGAGTTCTTGCTCTCTGTGCGTGGGTGGTGAGGGTACCTGTGTATCAGTGCACTGTTCAGTGTTGTCCTGGAAGATTCTTTGAGTCGTAGACGGGCGAAAGTAGGCTTCCAGATCGACAGAATTGATTCTGTTGGTGGGGGTGGCCGCAGGGCAGAAGAGGAGTCCCCGAGATAGGGAGCAGATTTTCTTCTGGGCTGAGTGTGTAGTTGGATAGATTGACGATATTGCTTGGTGGTTAGGGGTACTTCGGTTGTGTCCCCATGTGGCAGGTAGGAGTTTAGACAGCTTTACAGTCCTTTTTCCTTTGTAGAGAGGTGAAGTGATGCTTGTAGATCTCCTGTCTTATTTTAGTGAAGTCCGTTTTTATGGAAGTTTGGTTATTAATGAAAGTCTCCAGGTTGGAGAGCTCTTTTTTGATGTTTTCCTGTTTGCTGTATAGGATGCTGATCAGGTGGTTCCTCAGTTTCTTTGATAGTATATGGCATAATCTCTCACTGTGGTCTGTGTAGTATGTAGATAGCAGTGGATTTTTTACCTTTAGTCCATTTGGTATGATGTCCATCCGTTTGCATTTGGAAAGGAAGATGATATCTGTCTGTATTTGTGCAAGTTTCTTCATGAGGTTGATGGATTTCAGATTAACATGGCTACCCCTCTGATACTAATTCCTCTGTATTCTAACTATCTTTTCATTTATAAAATCAGGGTACATTAAAAAACACAAAAAAAACCACAATCACATTGGACCAAATCCTGCTCTCCCATTGACATAATTTGACCACCCCACAATGAGTGGCACTAGCACATCTCCCACTGACTTAGGGCTGTCCACACCAGTGCTTCTGTCATTGACACTTATGTTGGGTTTGCGGGGGAGGGGAGGAAGAAAACACCCCTGACATAAGTTATACAGAAAAAAGTGCTAGTGTAGATGTAGCCAAACTCTTGATATTTGGGCCTATGGTGCTGAATTAGAGCAACTGGGGGGAGGGCCGGCTCCAGCTTTTTTGCCGCCCCAAGTGGCGAAGCGGAAAAAAAAAGAAAAAGAAAAGATAAAGCTGCGATCGGCGGCACTTCTGCGGCAGCTCTACTGCGCTGCTTCATTCTTTGGCAGCAATTCGGCAGCTAGTCTTTCCCTCTGAGAGGGACTGAGGTACCCGCTGCCAAAGACCCAGACGTGCTGCCCCTTTCCACTGGCCACCCCAAGCACCTGCTTCCTTTGCTGGTGCCTGGAGCAGGCCCTGATTGTGGGAGGGGAAATGAACTGCTGCACAAATCAGTGAACAAAAATGCTTTAGATGGTTTCAGAAGAAGTAATTTTTGGTTGCTTGTTTTCACCTCAGGTTGTTTTGCTTCTTATAAAAAATGAAAGCTTGTTGCATGAGAAAAAAAATCATTCTTGCTCAGCTGAAAACGTTATGCAGCGTTTAGTTCTTATGCAAATACAGAAAAAATAAATTCTCTGAAAGAAAAGTGGGACTTTCTTAAAGCACTTGTTCATGTTAACTTTGCTTTAGCTGTAGCCTCTTTAGAATTTCATAATTCTAACTTGGAAAGATGACTTAGGAACCTTCAGTAGAACAAGAGCTAGAGTAGCACAAAGCCACCTGGAAAATATTTTCTTATCCTCGTCATTCCCCCCAAACTCCTAAGGATATAGAAAACAATTTGGCTACTTAACACATGATATTTCCCATAGATAAAGTTCTCACTTTTTAAAGTTATAATTTTACCCCCCAAAAAAATAAAAAAAATCAGCATCTCTTCTCAGGTTTTCACTGTGCAGCTGTGAAAATTAGCTACTTTGTATAAGAGCGTGTAGCTGCCCTTACTTTTCTCTCATCATCCATTTTCCTTAGAGAGCTAATCACTTAGACCCTGATCCTACAAACCTGTATGCACTTGACATTGAGCTGGAGAATTTTTTTGCAGGATTGGCAGTTAGCTACAAATGGGCACAAGAGAGACTTACTTGTCAGAGGTAATGCAGGGCAAATCAAACTACATTTACTGCCCTTACATCTGACACCCAGCCAATATCCAAAGCCACCAGACAGAAGTATAATTTTAATTCTTACTTTTAATCTTTCCTATTATGACAACTCATTTTTTGGAAGAGGAAAACATATAGCATATCTGTAGAGAGAGATCAAAATCTTTTCTTTACACACAAATTAGAAGCTGAAAAATAAATGTCCCCAAAGTATCCTACTGAAGGAGTCATTTAAAACTAGAAAGGGCGTTGTAAAATAACTAATTGACCTCCATATTTATGTTTATCTAGACACCGAAGATACCATATGCTCTCAGTCTCAACAACTTATATTTTTGATTAAAGGAAACTAGACAAGAAAGAACAGAAATTAAAAAAAAAAGTCTCTATGAGACTCCTCTGTATGAAATTCTCCTGTAACAGGCTGTATCAAATTTGCCTCAAAAAATGATAGCTGCCCCTGCAGATAGGCAAACTGTTTGGAAGTGTAAGTGTCCAATATAGAGAAAACACAACTAACAATGCATAGGCAAGTGGTGGACTTGAAGGTATAAACACATTTTCCATATGTCCTGTCCATGAGACAGTGGATAATTTTAAACACGCTATCTCCAAGGTCCTTCATGATGTTAAAGTGGGAAGGGCATGTCACATAGTAACAATCCTGACTGTACATCCTAACAGTATTTATTTTATAGCCTTTCTTCTATATCTAGTATGGAATTGTTTTGGAGGGAAACATGCTTATTCACATGTAGAATAGCTGTTCCCTAATTACTCCCCTCCATAGCCCACCAAAGTATTTTGTGAAAGTAGCATCTTATGTATTCACCTTCTCTCTCCACATGCTGCTTCCCTGTTTTGGTCTCTCAGGGAGGGAGCAGAGCAATATCTAGGGGCATCCATTTTTAGGGAAGGGGTTAATCATTTATTTACTCTAGAAAGATAAGGCAATAGAGAAAGATTGTTTTAGTAGTTTGCTTAAGCATATGCAAAACTAGGATATCCAGCCAGCCAAAAATAAAATAAAATAAAATAAAATACAATAAAAAAAATAGGAACTGATATTGTGGCTCTTTTGTTGTTAAGAAGATTCTCTTTATCATCACCTTTTGACCCAAATGGCTACTTAAAATTCTGGGTCCTGGAGATGTTCCAGTTGGGACTACAAGTTCATGATGCAGTCTGGTGTTTTTGTTGATGCAGTCTTGCTTATTTACACAGCATGAACAAAGTCCAGCTTCTGCGAATGCAGGAAGAATCAGAAGCAAGAGAAGCAGTTTTAGTTTACAGGCCCAAGCTTCTTTCAGCCAAAACCTCCAACCCAGAACCTGTCTCCAGGCTTCTCCCAGGGTCACACCAAGCTGAAAGGTTGCTGGTTCACTTTTTCCTCTCTGCTCTCAGTCTGTTGCTTGTGTACACCCCAGCTTGTGTGTGTGTGTGTGTGTGTGTCTGTCTCTCTCTCTCACAGGCCTGGTCTACACTACGCGTTTAAACCGAATTTAGCAGCATTAAACTGATTTAACCCTGCACCCGTCCACACAACGAGGCCCTTTATATTGATATAAAGGGATCTTTAAACCAGTTTCTGTACTCTTCCCCGACGAGAGGAGTAGCGCTGAAATTGGTATTGCATGTTGGATTAGGGTTAGTGTGGCTGCAAATCGACGGTATTGCCTCGGGCGCTATCTCACATTGCACCACTGTGACTGCTCTGGAAAGTAATCTTAACTCGGATGCAACTGGTCAGAGTAGATAGGAACAGCCCCGCGAACTTTGAATTTCTTTCCTGTTTCCCAGCGTGGAGCTCTGATCAGCACGGGTGGCAATGCAGTCCCAAATCCAAAAAGAGCTCCAGCATGGACCGTACGGGAGATGCTGGATCTGATCGGCTGTATGGGTGAGACAGATCTGTTCTATCAGAGCTCCATTCAGAAGACGAATGACAAAGCATTTGAAAAATCTCCAGGCTATGATAGACAGAGGCCCACAGCAGGGACTCAGTACAGGTGCTGCGTGACAAAGCGTTAACAGAAAGCCAAAGAATCAAATGGACGCTCATTGGAGGGAGGAGGGGGTACTGAGGACTCGAGCTATTCCCACAGTCCCCGCACGTCTCCGAAAAGCATTTGCATTCTTGCTGAGCTCCCAATGCCTGTAGGGTCAAAAAACATTGTCGTGCTCGTGGTTCAGGGTATATCTCGTCAATTTACTCCCCCTCCGTCCCCCATGAAAGAAAATGGAAAAAAATGTTTCTTCGCTGGAAGACGCGGTGCTGCAGTGCTGAACAGCAACATCCTCCCCTTCCCTTTCCTGATGGCAGATGATACAAAATGGTGGAAAACTGTCATCATCCCGTGAGTGCTCTGGCTGGCCTCGGTGAGGTCGGCCGGGGTCTCCTGGGTAAAAAATGGGAATGACTCGCCTGTCATTCTGGCAGATGGTATAAAATGCTTGGTAACCATCCTCATCATAGCAGGCTGGAGCCTGAGCTCCATCAGCCCCCCTCCCCTTTCATGTCTAAAGAAAAGACTCTGTACTTCCTGGACTATCATAGCAGCTGGAGGATGCCTCCCTTCGTTTTATCTTGTTAAAAACTCAGTGTTTCTTATCCTGCATTCTTTATTACTTCATCACACAAATAAGGGGACATTGCAATGGTAGCCCAGGAGGGTTGGGGGAGGAGGGAAGCAATGGGTGGGGTTGTTGCAGAGGTACCCCTAGAATGGCACACAGCTCTATCATTTCTGCGGGATCTCTGGGGCTCTGACACGGAGAGGCTGTGCTCTCTGGCTCTCTAGTAGACTTGCCCCATATTCTAGGCCAGGACTGATTCTATTTTTAGACAAAACATAAAGAAAGTGTGACAGTCAGCAGCGCCCTCCTACAGCTAGTAGTTTTATAATAGCTGGCAACCATTAGGGGAAATTGGACATATCACGGACACAGTAGCCTGAACTTTTTGAACTGTCTTCCCTTATCAATCTTGAGGCAGTTGAAGCTGGTTCTAAGCACGTTTTGCTGAGCAGACTGCAGAAGTGCAGAGTTTGCTAGTCACCAATCAAATGATAATACGACCAAAGCCTATGTTGTGAGTATTATGAAAGATTCTGGTTTTTGTATGGAGTAGAGTTTTTTTGTACCAAGGTACAGAACTCTCCTTTCTTCTGCAGAATAAAGCAAACTTTCTTATCCCTGTCTGGCTGTCATTGGCTCTCAGCAGGCGGACCCAACATTTCCGGTTACAGTTTCTGGCAACCCACAGATGGGACCCTCCTAGCTCGGACATCGGACTCCGGATGGGCTACAGTGCAACAAGGAGGGAGCCTTCCGTGGTGTTTAGCCCCTCTTCCTCCTTAACCGCTGCCCCTGGTGTTGTGCTCCGGATAAGGTGAGCCGCTAATAGGATAAGGGAACACTTCCCTGGGTTTTTGGGTTTGGTATAAATTCTTGGTTACCTGGTTTACTGTATGTCTGTCTCTATATCTTTGGGTGTTAGGTGTGTGGGCGGAACTGAGGCTCTGTTCATATTCCACAGGGTGGAAGCCACATGTGCGAGGAACAAATGACGGTCGTATTAAGAGTCTTCTGTTCCGTCCCCTGTAGCAAGTCAGTGTAAGCAAGAGATTGCTGGCTTGGATTTTTTGATTAGACCATTATTCCCTCCTTTCTGTTTTAATTCTCTATTGAGTGCCAGAAAAGGCATGGGTGGGCTCAGCGGACCCTAAGGATAGCCTTTGCGATTACATGTTAAATAAATGGCTTTACCCGGTGTTCAGAAAGAAATGTCAAGAGGCGCTATTGCAGCCTTGTATCCCAGCACTCCCAACCACCTCCCCCAAACACAAGAATCATGCCGCTGCAGATGACTGTGGGGGGAATAGACTGTAACGACATGAATCTAGAGGATGACAGCGACCAGGGGTTCTTCGTCACCTATTTAAATGATTTTAGCTACTGTATGTTTTGTTCCTTCCAATGACCCCCACGTCTGGTCTAACTTTGGAGGAAGCTGTTTTTCTTGTCTTCTGGAGTCTGGGGCTGGCCCTCTTCACTGTTACTGTCAAGACGAAGAAAGGGAAGTCTCATGCAATAAAAGGTATTCCGGTAATGAGTATATGGCAGAAAGCCGTTTGACTCTTTCTGTTGTTGACGGAGGCCTACTGTGGAAATTCTGGTGCGCCTCCAGCGTTTTGCTAAGCTCCGGAATTCTGCTAGTTTAACCTCTTGGCAGAGACCCTGTTGTGTAAACTGCTTGCTTCAGATCTTTTTTCAGATGACAGGATCATCCTTCGGTTACCTCAAACCAACTTTCCCAGCTGTCTATTGTTCTGACCCAGGCTTCAGAGGACTCGATCCTGCCTGCGGACCTGATCCTACCCGATCGACTCAGACAGGAGGTAAAAGTCTCCCTATGGGGCACTTTAAAAACAGACTTAAAGCACTCTCCAGACAGAACCAGTGTGTATAACCTTGAAGCCAGGCATTGTAATTCCTTGAATTCGTCAGTACCCCATCCCCCAAGAAGTTCTGCTAGGCCTCCGGAACCTTATCACCACATTCCTGCGGTTGGGAGTGCTAGTTCACACCAAGTCTCCTTTCAACACCCCCATTCTGCCAGTCAGAAAACCTGACACTGATCCAGAAGGAAAACCAGTATACCGATTTGTCTAGGACTTGCGTGCAGTGAATAAAGTCGTCCAGGCTAGACACAAAGTGGTACCTAATCCTCACACTACCCTGACTGCCATTCCAGCAGGTAGTGCTTGCTATTTGGTAATAGACTTGTGTAATGCCTTTTTCAGTATTCCTCTAGATCAAGACAGCTGGGATATCTTTGCATTCACATGGACGAATCCGGAGACCGGGAGGGCAGAACAGCTGACCTGGACTCGGTTACCACAAGGATATGTTGACTCTCCAACCATTTTCTCCTCTATCCTGACACGTGATTTAGCTGATATTAAGCTACCTGGTGGGTCCACTTATCTCTTGTATGTTGATGATGTCCTGGTTTGTTCTCCTGATCAGGTAACATGTGAACAGACACTATTTATTTGCTAAATTGCTTGGCAGATAAGGGACTTAAAAGTGTCCTCCTCTAAGCTTCAGTTTGGCAAGGACCAGGTAACCTACTTCAGTCATATACTGACCCCGGGACATCGAGCTCTATCTAGTGCCCATATCCAGTCAATTCTTAACATCCCACGGCCAGAGACTAAATGTGAAATGCGGGGATTTCTAGGCCTTCCAGGATTTTGCCATTCTTGGATTCCAGGTTTTGGAGAAATGGCAAAGCCCCTTTATGAGCAGATAACCCATGATGCCGAGGAGCCCCTGCACTGGAATTCTGGGGCTATCAAAACATTTCAGGAGATAAAAACAGCCTTGGCCTCAGCCCCAGCCCTTGGGCTCCCCGATTATCGGAAGCCCTTCATTCTCTATGTGCATGAGCGACTAGGAGTGGCCTCGGGTGTCCTGACCCAGACTTTTGGGTCCAAGAAATGGCCTGTGGCCTACTATTCCCAAAAATTGGATGCAGTGGCACTGGGCTTTCCTGGTTGCCTTAGGGCGGTGGTTGCTGCTGGCCTTCTGGTACCCCAAGCAGGGAAAGTTACTTTAGGCCATCCGATGGTCTTACAGACCCCACATGCGGTCCAACTACTGCTAGTCCAAAAGGGCACTCAGAATTTAACCTCTCAGAGACTAACCCATTTGGAAGTTTCTTTATTGTCCAGAACCAACTTAAAGATTGAGCAGTGCCATACCTTGAACCCTGCGACCCTTTTACCTTTTCCAGGCAACGATCATAAGCCTTCACATGATTGTCTTCAAGTAGTGCATTATCAGGAAAAACCTCAACCAGATCTTTCAGATGTGCTCATTCCAAATGCTGACCTGGAACTGTATACAGATGGCTCGGCATGGGTCGAGGAGGGCCAACGACTATCTGGATTTGTAGTATCTACCCAGTTTGAGGTTATATACAGTCTGCACCCCTGGGACCCTCCACCTCAGCCCAGGCGGTGGAATTGGTAGCCCTCACCCGAGCATGTGAGCTGGCAGCAGGTCAGTCTGTAAACATCTATACTGATTCAAGATATGGTTTTGCGTTTGCCATGCCACGGGCCAACTCTGGGCAGAGCGGGGTTTTATTACCTCCGGTGGCACTAAAGTAGCACATGGGCCCTTAATTCTGGAACTATTAAAGGCCGTGCACCTGCCATCCGAGATTGCCATTATTCATTTCATGTCCACCAGAAGGAAAATGATCCCACCGTCCATGGGAACCGATTGGCTGATGCAGCATCAAAAGCGGCCTCCTTACAACCTTATATTACCAACCAAATGGTGCTCACACCCTCTCCTCCATCAACACTGGTCTCATTTGTCCCTGAACCAACAGAGGTTAGTCGCTGGAGGACAAAGGGGCCACTAAGACACCAAGGGGGTAGTGGCAGCTACCTGATGGGAGAAGAGCCTTGCCCCGGGCTGCTCTGCGGCCTGCCCTA
Source organism: Chelonoidis abingdonii (assembly GCF_003597395.2). Classification (NCBI taxonomy): domain Eukaryota; kingdom Metazoa; phylum Chordata; order Testudines; family Testudinidae; genus Chelonoidis; species Chelonoidis abingdonii. The sequence goes on along the minus strand of NC_133770.1, from coordinate 171,372,210 downwards.
TTTAAACTACACCAAGAAACACACGGCGAAGCAGAGGCCATGGCAGCTATTGTGAACAGACTTTGGTAGTCCCCGGGGTATTCCAGGAAGCCAAAAGAGTCCTTTCCACCTGTGACATTTATTTAAAATTCAATCTAAGGGGGGAGCCAAAAGGCCCCCTGGAGCAAGGTTATGGGCATATATGCCCTTTGAACGGCTCCAAATCGACTATTCAGAGATGCCCAGGTGCCAAGGCTACAAGTATCTTCTTGTAATTGTATGCCAACTGACTGGCTGGACCGAAGCATTCCCGACTAGACGAGCCACTGCCTTGGAAGTAGGGAAAACCTTATTGAATCGTGTTATTCCTAGGTTTGTCCTCCTAGGTCTATTGACTCTGATCAAGGGACTCATTTCACTGCCCAGGTTATTCAATACATTGCAAAGGCCCTAGGTATGACCTGGCTTCTATATACTCCTTGGAGACCACCATCTTCTGGGCAAGTGGAAAGAATGAACCAAACTTTAAAGCTTAAGCTCCCCAAAATATGTGCACAGACTGGGTTAAAATGGCTTCAGGCTCTGCCTTTGGCCCTCTTGGCAGTTTGAACTGCCCCTACTCGAACTGCACATAGGGGTCGGTTTGGGTCTCTCACCTTATTATTTACTTTTTGGCAGGCATACACAGGAAATTTACTGACCCAGGACCTGGAACTGATTATAGCCATTGGGGGGGACACAGGTTCCTCCGGGTTGGGGTTTGGAGCAGATACGTTGTTTCCCTGCCAAAATACTGGTCTCTTCACAGTATGCGCCACCATTCAGTCCTTACCCACTGATATGTACTGCTCTCACCGGAACCAGCCAGGACTGGGATTGGGTCTATGTAAAGAAGTATATGGAAAAATGAGCCTCTCATCCAATGCCGGTAGGCTTGGCCCTTTTCAAAGTCCTTCTTTACCTCCCACCCTGCAATTGAGTAAGGGAACAGTGCGAGATACCTGAACTCCAACCACACTAACCCGAATTCAAGCTAGCCCCTAGGCTGGGCCAGAAGCAGATGGACTCGGACATTTCAAGGGAGACGTCAGCCACTGCCCACGCGACCCGAGAGCCAGCAGCAGACAATACTGGAAATGAACCTCTCTAGGGACTAAATGGCTTATTGTTGACTGTCATAATTGGATTTTTTCGATTTCTATGTGTCATTTGGGTAATGTTGCCAATTGCTGCAAATTTCGTGTGTTGCTAGTTCATTAAACAGATAGTTAAAGGGTGAATGGCTTTATTTACCTGTTAAGGGTTAAGAAGCTCAGTAAAACCTGGCTGACTCCTGAGAGAGGACAATGGGGGACAGATATTTTCAAATTTGGTGTGATGGGGAAGAGGTCGTTTGTTGTGCTTCTCTTTTGTATTCAGGGAAGTTGTTCGCTTCTTGGAGGACTAAGGAGGACCGATGTCAATGCAGGTCTCCAAATCTTTTCTGAATCAGTCTTCTCATGTTTCAAATTTGTAAGTTGTAGAGGCCAGGCAAGGCGGACGGATATTAGTCTTAAACTTGGTTTTCATAATTGGTAAATGTTCCTTTTTTTTGCTGACGGAGGGATTTTACCTATGCTTGCTGTAACTTTGAACCCTTTAAGGGCTAGAGTTTGTTCTCTGGGCTATATGAATCTTAGATTTACCTTGTAAAGTATTTTCCATTCCTGATTTTACAGAGCATTATTTTTTTTTACTTTCTTTTTTTAATTAAAAGCTTTTCTTTTTTTTAGAACCTGGGATTGATATTCCATGCGTTTTTAAAGATCTAAGGGGAATTGGATTCTGGGACTCACCAGGGCATTGGCGAACCGGGGGAAAGGATATGGGGGATGGTTAAGATTTTCCTTGTTTTTAATCCAAGGGGTTGTTGATCTTATGTACTGCATTTCACCAGGAAATTAGGTGAAGCCTCTCAAGGATGCCCAGGAAGGAGGTTTTGTGGTAAGGTGGACAGAAGTGTCTGACACTGAACATTTTTCTGTCTTGTGGCAGAGTTACCCGGTATTAAGCTAGTAATTAAGCTTCTAGAAGTGTCATTGCAGAGTCCCACAATTTGACCCTAACAGATTTCAGAGTGGGGAAGGAACCTTGAAGTGCGTTACTAAGGAGGAAAAGTCTTGTTCCCGTAGGAGAACATAATCTCTCTCCCTCCAGTCTGATCGCAAATTGCGTTAATGTGTCTTGACAATTTGGATTATCCAGGCCGAAGGGAGGGGACTTGACAGACCAGCAGCGACCCCTAAAGCTAGTAGTTTTATAATGAGCTTGTCAACCATTAGGGGAAATTGGACATTTCATGGGCACAGTAGGCTGAACTTTTGAACTGGTTTCCCTTATCAGTCTTGAGGCAGCTTGAAGCTCGGTCCTAGCCGGTTTTGTGGCAGACTGGCAAATGAGAAGTGCAGGGTTTGCTAACCACAATCAAATGATACACACGACTGAAGCCTGTTTGCAGTGTGTATGAAAGATTCATTGTTTTTATATGGAGTAGATTTTTTTTTGTACAAGGGACAGAACTCTCCTTTTCTGCAGAATAAAGCAACCTTTCCTCTATCCCTGTCGGGTGTCACTGGCTCTCAGCTAGATGGACGACATTTCGGTAACAAAGGGAATTGACCAGGGATCATTCCCATTTTGTCCATGCACCCCGGCGACCTCAGCGAGGCCAGCCAGAAGCACCCATACATAGTAGATGGTACAAAATGATTGATAACCGTCATCTCATCGCCATTTTACAATGGCAGATGGGTCAATAGGGATGGTAACCGTTCTGCTACCTTGCAAAGGCAAATGATGCTGCTGTGTAGACTGACAGTACTGCCTCTGTCAGCAGCATCCAGTACACATAAGTGACAGTGACAAAAGACAAAGCCATGCTATGGCATCTGCCAGCACAATCCAGGAGAAAAAGGGCACGAAATGATTGTCTGCTGTTGCTTTCATGGAGGAAGGATTGAGTGATGACATTTACCCAGAATCGCCTGTGATGCTGTTTTTGCACCATCATGCACTGGGATCTCAACCCAAAATTCCTATGGGTTGGGGACACTGCAGGAACTATGGGATAGCTACCCACAGTGCAATATTCCAGAAATCGACGCTAACCTCGGTACATGGACGCACACCACCGAATTAACGCACTCAGTGTGGCCGCGTGCACTCGAATTTATACAATCGGTTTTACAAAACCAGTTTATGTAAAATCGGAATAATCCCGTAGTGTAGATACACACACACACACACACACACACCCTCCTCACTACTCAAACATTCCACCCACATGGTGCTAGTTTTGGGACAGAGTATTAGGTCTTGTGGTAGGTGTGACCGCTTAACTATCTCTTTCAACAATCTTAAGCGTAGGCTGCATTCATACATCAGTTAGGCCATGTTGGGTGCTGTGGCAATTTTATTCCTTCTCAAATTGAAAAAGGACCATATTGTTAGTGGTAAAATTCTAACGAATCCCATTCTGAAACAATGCTCTAGATTCTCAGCTAGTTTAAATGAGCACCAGAGATTTACATAAACTGAGGACTAGTCCAAAAATAGCTGCTGTTGAACTGCTTGTACATGAAGCACTAACTATTTTGTAAACACCTAATCATAGAACCACTAATTATATTTTTCCAGTACAGTTTAACAGAACTAATGGCCAAGGTCTACTTGTGGCATTATATTGAAGTCAATGCTGCTGCATCCAATTACAGCAGCAACAGAGTTTTTGGCCCAATATTTCCCTAAATCTAAACTCTTTCATGATCATCAGGAAAAAAAAAAGAATGCTAATTTGTTTCAGACAATTTGAATGTAAAACATACAAATAATTTTTACTGCGGGCTGGTCTACACTACACAGTTAGGTTGACACACAGTACCTTATGTTGATCTAATTATGTTAGTGTCTATACTACAGACTTCCTCCCACTGATGTAAGTGCCCTACTACACTGACAGAACTTCATCTCCTCAAGAGGCATAAGGACTATGTAGTTAGGGTGGAGTAGTGTCTGTACACACTGCATCCCTTACATCAACTTCCTTATCAATTTCATGCCAAAGAAAGCCAAAGTCCAGGCATCTTTGGACCATGAAATAGACAAGACTGTATGGTTTCCCCCAGCTCCTGGGCTCTCAGCTCCCACTACTGCCCCTCTTAGGTTGATGGAAGTGCTTCTAGTAAGGCTGCACACCACAGACAAAAGGAGGGTAGTGTGGACATGCACCACTGCAGTAATTACTTCAGTGGCTGTAAGTCAACCTAATATAAGTTGACTTAGTGTATGTCTAGACTACAAAACTGAGTTAGGCAATTTCAACAACAGAGTACAAGAAGCTTCCTCCAGGTTTGAGATGGTAATAGCAATTTAACTTTCTATCAACATCTTGTTAATTCATTTGTGCCTTTAATGTTACATTTTATTTCAATGATCATTTACGCACTCCTCTTGTAAAGCTTTCGTTTTTTTTAAAAAAGTTTTCACTTTAGTGTCTTGGCTGTATGCTTATCACAGCCCCTAAGAAAGGTCTAAGTGAATGGTTTCCTTCGATATCTGGCTCTCATGCTATTGTGCCATATCTAACAGTATGAAAATAAACTAGACAATATACAGTGGACTGATGTGATTGAGTCATTTAAAGAGTCATTTTCATCCACTGGAACCAAATCCAACCATTTCAATTAGAGTTTTATAGAGCAATTAATTTTAACTAGCTGAGGAATCTTTACATTTCTGGTAGGGAAATAAGAAACTCTAGGACAAATAAAACAGAAATTGGTATGAGTTAGATGAACACAATCAATCCCCACCCATGTTCAAGGAGTATGCCATTGCACTGCAATACTGAGCCGCAACAATATCCAGAGCACCTTCTCTTCAGTTCCTGAGATAAGGAAAAGGACAATATAATCGGATTATGTTATAGACTTAGGGTATGGCTACACATACAGCTGTACAGCGCTGGGAGTTACAGCTGTCTTCGTACAGCTGAGTAGGGAAAGCGCTGCAGTGTGGCCACACTGACAGCTACCAGCACTGCAGTGTGGCTACATTTGCAGCGCTTGGGAGTGGTGCATGTGGCAGCTATCCCAGCGTTCAAGTGGCTGCAACGTGCTTTCAAAACACGGGGGTGGGGGAGTGTGACAGGTGTGGGGGAGACAGAGAGAGTGGATTTTGAGCTGACACTGTTCTCAGCTCCCCCTGCAGTTCTAAGGATGGAAGATCACAGCACCTACGTTCAATCATTTAAAAGTTTTGACTCTCCCCCACCCCTCTTATTCACTAAATGCAAATTATGCACTCCTAAATACCTTCAGACCACATAAGCAGCTGTCAGCACGGACTCCCCCCTCTCCTTCTCCTCAAGCAACAGCTGTGAACATTCCAAAACTTCCCTGCCTCCGCCGCTTCGCTTGCTGGAGCAAAGAAGCAGCTGTTGTTTTAGATAAGTAGCTCCGGGGAGCTCGTAGTTAACCATTCTTCTGTTTGGTTGGGACAGGAATCTGGATACCTCTTAATACCCTGGAGGCCAATAAAAGAGCTTTGTGGCCACACTTGATGAGCAGTGCTGCATCACCAGTTCTGCAATTGTTACACCCCAAGCAGACAGGGTTACAGCCAGCGCTGGCAGCCAGGTTGCAGTGCTGGCTGTCCCTGCAAATGTGGACACAGAGTATTGCAGCGCTGTAACCCACTACTAGTGCCTGTACTCTCCATGTAGACCATACCCTTAGATGACCTTAAGTAAGATGCAAGGGAGGGCAGTATCTACCACTCCTCTTCCTTCTTCAAATGGCTTAATCGACTTGCCAAATCACACACCTGTGGTACTAAGCACAGCCTGGATGCGTGCGAAGTAATGTATGTAGTCCATGCTTCCTCCAGTTTGTTGTGATAGGCAGCATTCGGCATCTTGGACCAAATCCTGCATTTTACACTCTAGCAAAATGCCCATTCATCAATGGAGTTTATCTGGTAAGAAGAGGGAACAATATGGCTCTAGAAACAGTGTCCCCTTAGCTTCTAGCAGATGGGAAAGAGCTTCACCTGAACCATTTCCACTCTAAGAACACAGGTATAGCTGATCAAAACAATTGAAATTTTCTACCCTGCATGAGGTTTAGAGGATTAAACAACTATGAGTACATATGTGATTTGTATTGCATTATGATGACCAGGACACCATTGCGCTAGGCACTGTAAAAAACAGAACAAAAAAGATGGATTGTGAGGGTAAGTGTGACTCCTAGTCAAGACTGCAACCTGGTTTCTGTTAGTGCAGCCTTATCTCTGCCCCACTACTTGAGAAAGATTTGTTATTTGTGTTAGGGAGGACTGAGGCATTCCCCTTCTCCTGCTAGGAAGTCACAGTACATTGAGCAATGTGCTTTCATTTCACGTTAGAACTTGGAACTTCTTTAAATTGCTGCACAGATCAGACAAGCGGCCTCGCTAGTCAGACAGCAGCCAGTGCCATTGCTTCAGGAAGGTGCAAAAGACAGCTTAATTAACAATGTCTTCCATAGGGAATATTTCCTAGTCAGTTGGCATCTCTCTATAGCATGAAGGTTTTGTTTTAAGAGCACATTTTGAAATTATTTAGCCCCCCCCTTACCACTCTCCCTTCACTTAAAATGCTCATTTTAAAAGTTGTACAAATTCTCACATATTTAGATGCTTATTGGCACTGGCTTAGAATGGCGTGAAGTGACCCAGCTGAGGCTCTGTGTGTTTTACACTAAGAATCATTGAATGTTCTTTTGCCTCTATTTTTTTGTCCAAGTTTAATTTACCTATGAAATGCAGCTTACAATGGAATGCAAGTGTTAATATTTCACATCAAGTGCCAGAAGAGAGGGTGTATGCATGTAACATCTCTTGAGTTTGTAATACTAAAGTTTAATTCCACTATCAAAAAATTTGCACGTATATTCAGTCTGCTGCTGTCGAGAAAAGCCATCCTAATACCCACTGTGCTTGGGGAGAAGAGTGAGCAAAATAAAACTGCCATTCACCAATTAAGCTTGACAAGAAAGGATGCAAAAAATGGTGCCATGGAGCTAACACTATATTAAAGTGAGCTAAGCCTAATAGCAAGAAAAACTACAGAAATCAGAAGGTAATGACAGATATGCAATTATAATTCAGTATCTTTGGGGTCATGTTATATACAGTTATAAATGGCTTACATAGGATAGTGTTAAACTGTGAGGGAGCGGATTACATGAATCACTGAGACTACATAATCCTGAGACGGGTCCCAACACGATGCCTGTGTCTAAGTTGCTTGCATACTGGCGGCAGATAAGCATCTGACAAAATGCTGCTGACAAGCAGCGTCATCCAGAGGCGTCGCCGCAAAATGCTGCCGATTTCGGCAGCGATGCTTCTGGATGATGCTGTTTGTTGGTGTATTTTGGCTGCGATATCATTGACGTTGCTGCGTGCGGCATTTTGGTGGTGCTCATCTGCCACCACGGTCCTCCATGGCTCGTCATCTGACACCTGGGGGGGGATCACAGTCTTGAGAAATACCGCCACTTGGAGTGGTTTGCATATGCTGTTTGAGCTGGTTTCCAGGACTAAGAGTAGTGAAAGGGCTTTCAGTATAAAAGGATGAGAGTGAATGACTCGGAGCTTCTTCTGACCTAGCAAGGAAATGGACCTTCTGTTCAACGCTGCCTTTTCTCTCCCCACTGCTGCCACTGCTCCCTGCCACGTGAAGGTTTTGAAAGATTTGGACTACTAGGCCTCAGACTCCTGCAGACTCCTGGTATATTTTTGTGTGTTTAAATCTGTGTATTGAATTATGTCTTTTCTGCAATGCTTTTAACTTATAACTGCTGTCAATACACTGTTTACAGCCCCAGAGAAAAGCAAAGTACAGGCACTCTGCCTTAAGAAGATGGGTCTGGGTGAAATGTGTAAGGCAGGATATCAGTCTTAAAACCCTCAGTCAGAAAGTGCTGCGGACAAAGAACTCTACCTAGGTAGGAGTTGACAGAGACCTGACTGGGCACTGAAATGGACTATGAATGGGGATACAGGTGTAATTACTGTGAACTGACACTAGTGTGTCCCAATTTCAAGTTCAGTTAAAAAAGGAGAGAAAATGATATATCTTAAGCAAGTAAGCAGTTAGGGATAAGGAGGGAAGTTTCTCTCATTGGATGGTAAGGGTAAAGGTAGGAAAAAAAAAGGTAGGAATAAATGCAGATTTCGAATGGAGAAAGGTAATAGTGGTGTCGCCCAGGGTCTATGCTGGACCAATCCTATTCAACAAATGTTTTAAATGATCTGGAAAATAGGCTAAACTGTGAGCGGCAAATTGCAGATTACAAAACTATCCAAGATAGTTAAGTCCCAGGCAGACTGCAAGAGCTACACAAGGATTTCACAAACTGGGTGACAGGAAAAAAATGGCAGATGACATTCAATGATAGATAAATGCCACGTAATGCACATGGAAAACATAATCCTAACATACATATAAAAGGATTGGGTTAATAGCTGTTATCACTCAAGAAAGTTTTGAGTCATTGTGGTAGTTCCCAACCATCCATTCAATGGTGCAGAACAGGTAAAAAAAAAAAAAAAAGTGAACAGAATGTTGGGGATCATTAATAAAGGGATAGATAATAAGAAACAAAATATATTGCCTCTATATAAATCTATGGCATGCCTGCATCTTGAATACTTTGTGCAGATATGGTCACCCCATCTCAAAAAATATATTGGACTTAGAAAAGGTTCAGAAAAGGGCAATAAAAGTTATTAGGGGTATGGAACAACTTCCATATGAAGAGAGATTAATAAGACTGGGACTTTTCAGCTTTGAAAAGAGATGGAACAGGATAGATGTCTATAAAACCATGACTGGTATGGAGAAAGTCTTATTTACTTCTTCTCATAGCACAAGAACTAGGGAGCACCAAATGAAATTGATAGGCAGCAGGTTTAAAACAAAAAATGTATTTTTTTTCCATACAATGCACAGTGAACCTCTGGAACTCCTTGCCAGGCCAAGACTATAACAGGGTTAAAAAAAACTAGAAAATTTAATGGAGGATCAGTCTATCAATGGCTATTAGCCAGGATGGGCAGGGATGATATTCCTAGCCTCTGTTTGCCAGAAGCCTGGGAGACAGGGGATGGATCACCTCATGATTACTTGTTCTGTTCATTCCCTTTGGGGCACCTGGCATTGGCCACTGTTGGAAGACAGTATACTGGGCTAGATGGACCTTTAGCCTGACCTAGTATGGCCGTTCTTATGGTATGTAATTAAAGCGCATGTGATGACAATGCAGATAGCATAAGAGATAAAATTACATATGTAGTCCATACTGTCAAACTTCAGTGTATAAAGACATACTTAAATCCATTTACGCACCTAATTAAGGGACCTGATTTTCAGATGTGTGTTCTTTTTCTGTATTAAATATCAGTTTGGCTCATTGCCTTAGACTTCTTGTTTGGAACAAAGCCTAGTAGAGACAAGTTCTTTAAAAAAAGGTGTGGAGGAGAAAGACCTATTTGATGGTCACAGCTACTGCTATCATTCCTGATTGCACAGTCTATGCAGGTTCTGGCTCATCCACCAGAGCTATGTTACAAAAGCATCATGGGGGCAATATGTATTCTACTGTTGCTGTATGCTGCTTGGGAACCATCCAAAGAAAAGCTGATCTCTTGAAAAAAAATAGCATCAATGCTGCATCTAAAGATAGTAATGCATATTGCAAGCTATGGTTACAGACTATTTGGTAATGCAGAGAATACATGCCCCAACCCAGAGGCACCCGATACAATCTAAACAAGAGTGCAGCGCTAAGGATAAAAGGCCAATTACCTGGTTCTGATGGCTTCATCACAGCTATAAGCATGTGAGAGTCACTTAAGTAAAACATGCTTGTTCAAATACACCTCTATCTCGATATAACGCTGTCCTCGGGAGCCAAAAAATCTTACTGCATTATAGGTGAACGCGCATTATATCAAACTTGCTTTGATCCTCTGGAGTGTGCAGGCCCGCCCACCCCCGCCTGCCTGAGCGCTGCTTTACCACATTATATCCGAATTCCTGTTATATCAGGTCATGTTATATCGAGGTAGAGGTGTACTTACAGTGCCTTCTACTGCCCAATTTATTTTGTGTTAGTTGGACTAAAATGGTGTTGGAAGGCCACATTTGGGGATCATAACTAGAACTGGGCAGGAAATGGTTTTCCCATCCCGTGAGAATTTGAGATTGAATGTTTCCTGTACCAAATCAGGATGGAAAGTCAACATTTTGAGAGAGTTTTCCCAAACTCAGAATCCAAAATATAATCAGATCATGGTAAAGGAAGTAATTGATTTTGATAATTTCAAAACATTGTTGCAATTTTAAGCTTCTTACTTTATATAACAAAAAGGTTTAAACTAAAATTTCAGTTCAAGATGACTGTTTCGTTCTCCAAACTTTGTATTTTGAAGATTTTAGAAGATGCATCAAATCCTACCTTTTCTCATGAACAATTTTGGTTTTAGCAAATCAGATTTTTCTCCAATAAAAAGCTTTTACTGAGAAAGTTTCCAATCAGCTCCACTCAGAACCCTATCATGCTAGATGCCACACACACACAATAAACAGAGAAATTCTGCCCCAAAAAGACGACAGGGAGAGAAAAAGCAAATAAATAAGGGGCGAGAATGGATTTGAGTCTTGTGATTTGGGGGGAATTCCCCCCAGCTCTTGGGGTCATGTGATTGAGAATCTCCTTTAAAAAAAAAAAAGGAATAGTTTTACCTTCTTGGTTGTGGAGGAAAGCTTGAAAACATGGAGACCTAACATTGTAAAACCAGAGGGCAAATAAAACACATTTTATTTATAGATAAATAAAAAAAAATCCTTCAGATTTTTAAGTCAAGCAAACATTTGAATGACAAGACTGCAGTTATCCTGCCTTCCTTTAATTTTTCCCTACCCCTTTATTATCTTACACACTTTATCCAGTGTAGCCACCAGGTGTCAGTGCTCACACCAATAATATAGATGGTGGGCCCAATACCTAAACCTTCCACCTGTAGAGCTCCCATGGATCTCAAAGGAAGATTAGCCTTTGCAGTGCTTGGACTAGGAAAATTTCCCAAGATAAGGAAGCCATTTTTCAAAGCCTAAAAATATACTTGTTAGCTTATAGCTCCAAAAAGTTTATAATTCATTTAAATAGCAAGTGATTTGCCAAGGCCCATTTCAAAAAGTAGGCATGTTAACCCTAATATTTGTTCCAAACTATATCTAAAATTATCCAGGTTTTGCCTACAGGGGGTGGGAGGAGGAGGAAAAAATTAAAAAGGTTGTCTTCACATCCTCTTCTGAAAATATATTAGGTGGTAGTGGAAAGCAACTGCCCCATTCCATGCCACAAAGTACAGCAGTCTGCATTTCAGTGGTAGGCAAGTGCTCCGTATACATCACCAAATCTCACTACTATAACTTCCCACAGCAGTTGTATTACTGAAGAACTATCAAATGGTCAATAACAAAAATGAGATTCCCAAGTATGGGTGATAGCACTCAACTTGTCAACGTACACTTGCTTCCTAAAGAGAAAGTGAACACAAATGTTATTAGGACACAAACCCTCTCACATTTCTTCACACTACCTGTCACACAACACGCCAAGAAATCTAGACAGAAACATATCCCTGTCAATATCTAGTGAGTACACACCACCCATGTCATTTCAATTTACCAACAGAACATTTAGCAGTGATTCTGCACCTGCTGAACTGGTAGCTGAATCTTTCCTTGGTGCTGTCAAGGCAGCCAGTGAATGGCTTCATGAGCCAGTTGAGAAAGGGGTAGGCTGGGTCCCTGAGAATAGCTATTAGCATTTCAGTATCACTAATGGCAATCTACTGGTTGGGGGAAAAATGTCCGTGCTTGCACTGCAGTTTTCTGAACAGTCCTGTGTTCTTAAGTATGTGAGCATCATGCATATTTCCCTGAACAATGCTTGTGTAACCATAAGAAAAGAAGCCCTGTTGATGTTCTCTGTACCAAGATGGGCTGGGGCCAGAGTAAGGATGTGAGCTCCACCCACTGCCTCACGGTAGTTTAGAACCCCATTGCTGAAACTCCATCCACTATGTCCTGCAAATTGCCAGAATCAGTTCTGTATTGCAGGATATAATCACCAGGCCTACACACTTGCATAGCAACAGCCACCTCTTTGGATTTTCCAGCTCCCAAGTCATTTCCCACTGGCCAGTAGCAGTCCAGCATTGCAAGCTTCCAGAGAGCAGAGAAGCAATTTGAGATTGCAGTCAATGTGCCTCTAATTCTTATGCCCCTGCTTCATAGGGAATGGGGCAAGATTAGCACACAGATACTCAAGGCTGTATTTGTGTATCTGAAAGTTCTGCAGCCATTGCTTGTTGTCCAAAACCTGCATTAATGATGCAATCCCACCAGTCAGTGCCCATTTCTTGGGCTCAGAAGTAGTGCCTCTCTGTCTGCAACTGCTCTATGAATGCCACCAATGACCCTGAATTGTTTTTCATTTTGTCCCTTAGCAAACTGTCCTCAAAGACATCATCATGTCCCCCATTGTTGCAATACCTCCTGTGGGTCTGCATATACAGGAGAATCACCTGCCCTATATTTGCAACATTCTATCAGAGATGATGGACATCAAAAATTCCTCATGTGTTTGAGAGGTTCCCCCTCCCTTCAAAAAAAAAGATGCTAAGATCGTGGGATGTGGATGACATTATGGTATGGAGAAAGTTACATTCTGGGAATTTGACCCCTTGCTCCCAGAGATCTGTGGGCAAGTCATTTCTATCCCACAATACATTGCAAAAACCTTTCCCCCCAGCATTGTGCAACATGGTAGTGTGTGGTGCATTGGGATGCCTACCTGTGGTACACCACGTCTTGCATTCATACAAACGTTTCAGGTGAGTATGCACAGTGCTGATACAAGCAACCAAGTATGCATGTGCACAAGCAATACATAAACTTTAGTGGCTGTATGATGATTTGCATCAGCCAAGGCAAGTAGTGTTGACATGACCTGAGAGAGACAGATTGACCCAGACTTTGGTCCTAATCCTCCAAAAGGCTGCACATGGGTGATTTAGCATATACCCTGATGGCTTAAAAAAAAAAATCCCACACCCATCCACTCTCTTCTCAAAGAATGGATTTCCAGAAGAGTGATGGAGGGGGAAAATGCAAACAAACATACACCTTTTTATGATGGGATATGTTGCAGCATTTCCCAGGATTTGGCAAATGAATTCCTTGAGAAGGTCATTCATACCATCAGGTTAGATACAAAAATCCCATCTCCTTCCAAGACAAAAGGATACCAGAAGAGCAGAGTAAAAAGCTTAGTGTTCTCAGCCACTGGTATCACTTATTAGAACATAGATCTCTCCTCACGTGGGATCTTTTCTTATTCTTGAGGAAGGGGAATAAGTTACACCTCCTTGATTCAGACCTCATTTTTCTTTACTAGTGGGTTCAGCTTTCAAGCCATGCTCAGATGCACACTTCCCATTCAAATAATTCATCTCCAAGAATTCATTCTTCCCCAGCCCATATTTGCATTCATCTACTGTATCTACTACTCACCATCCTCATTATAAAGAGCAAATCAGAGTGAAGAACTGAATTTCTCTGAGGATGAAGCTTAGAAATGAAAATGGCATAACAAAAATCATGTGATCTTTAACCATTATATATCTAACCACTGAATATTTCTGCTGTACACCAGCCAGATCACAGGCACTGAACTTCACAGAACCTGCAAGCTTCTGAGGAGACGAATCTTCACATGACTCAGTATCACTCATACTTTTGTCCTGCCACATGAAGGCCCTTTTGTAGACATCCATCTGCACCCACACATCAGAGAAGCACAACCATTAGTCTATTAACAGCCCATTACCACTTCTATTAAAATTGCCTCCTCAGCCTTGGTAGGAATTACCCCATACTATTCTGTTTTATTCTCATCACTTTTCCTTATGTGAGTTTTACTGAGACAAAGATCCACAACCTCCCTCAATTTCAGAGCAGTAGGCCATTTCATTGCTGAATTTCAGACTTACTAATCATTCTGTCTATCTGTGCAGGAGAATGTTTGCCAGAATTTCAAACTGTGATTAACAAAGCCCTAAAGGTCACAAGTTTAATGATGTTTGTCTGCACAGCTCACTTTTCATCATGAAGTTGAAAGTGCCCAGTAGACGCCTGATGAATAGAGAGGCAAGCAAAAAAGCCACCAAACAAAAACAAAAACCACAATAAACCTCTGATATAATCACAGCAAAACTGACATGAGATTCAAGTGCAAAAGCCTTTGGAGCTTCTGAAACAGCAACAGGATCAATGCATCACGGTCTTACTCATAGCTTTTTGGGGGCATATGCAGGGTGAGACTGAAACCTGACAGGGAGTAATTCCTCTTCTTCCTGAAAGTCAAAAAGATTAAAAAAAGGAGGGGCAGAAGGAGATGGGAAAGAAGGAAGGTGAAAGATAACCCTGACTGAAAACAGAGTGCTTTCTCCCATTTAAAGGTTATCCAAGACAGAGGAAAGAGGGAATTCTGTATGAGTGGTTGAGGCTCAGAATGGTGGGGAAAGAAAGCTGATGAATTATGGATAAAGCCTCCTGCCCCCACAACCGTACATATGTGCGTTTTTTCAAAAAGCACCCAACAGACTGAAGGTTCAATCCTCTTCACTATCTGGTTGCATGTATGTTCAATGCACATCCATGACCTGACCACATGGCACTGCTCAGAGGACAAAATCAGAGGGAATGAGGAAAAGAGGGAGGGGCCTATTTTGATGTTAAGCTCACCCAGAGCAAAACATGTAAAGGTCAAGAAGTGCAAAAGAGGATAGTCTCTGCTGTGAGAGACCATGAGTGAGCAATTGCAATCCCTGCAAGAAACATACCCTCAGCCATGGAACTATCCAGAAAAAACTTTTGCATAAACTTCCTGCCCGCCATATTTTAAAAATTAATTTCCAGTAGGAATTTTCTAACCAGTTGATGTCCACATTTAGACTTAAATGGCTTCCCAAACTACACAGTATGTTTTCTGCCACTTACCACCCCATTTCCTAGGAGTTCAAGGGTAAAACTAGGATTGAGGCCTGTCAACACTCAAAAATTAGGTCACAGTAACCACATTGTTCAGAGGTCTGAAATATCCACACTCCTGATCGGTGAAGTTGAGTCGACGTAAGTCCCCAATGTTGATAGAGCCAGGCTGATGGAAGAATTCTTCTGTCAACCTCACTACTACCTCTTGTGGAGATGGATTACCTATGACAATGGGAGAATCTTTCCTGTTGGTGTAAGTCAGTGTTTCCCAAACTTGAGACACTGCTTGTGTAGGGAAAGCCCCTGGTGGGCTGGGCTGGTTTGTTTACCTGCCCTGTCCGCAGGTCCGGCCAATTGCGGCTCCCACTGGCCATGGTTCAGTGCTCCAGGCTAATGGGGGTGGCAGGAAGCGGCGGCCAGTACGTCCTTCAACCCACACCGCTTCCAGCAGCTCTCATTGGCCTGCAGCAGTGAACCGCGGCCAATGGGAGCCGCGATCACCTGGACCTGAGGACGTGGCAGGTAAACAAACCGGCCCAGCCTGCCAAGGGCTTTCCTTACATAATCGGCGTCTCAAGTTTGAGAAACATTGGTGTAAGTAATGTCTGCACTGAAGAGACACATCTGCATTTTGAGTGTAGACAAACCCTGAGTAACCATAAGGGTTTTTTTTAAAAAAAAGAGATAGAAATCTTGTTATGCTGTAGCAAATTATACTGGTTACTGACATTTTATGGCATCTTTGCAGTACACAGTCTTCCAACACCAGGATCTTGCATTGGTTTAGTGCTGACTTAAGGACATGTATCTCACACTGAATCATCAGTATCACTTCCTGCAGGTCCTGGGTTCTCCTTGGGGCTCTCCCCGTCAGCCACTGATACAGCCCCTCCCTCAATAGTTTCTGAAATCTGACAAGACCACTGCATATTGTGAATCCTACTTTTTTCTGAGCAGGAAATAAATTCCTGTGTATTTCAGGGATCAGAGTTTTGTCTTACCTCAGACGGTAAAAGCCAGCACCCAGGGCACATGCCCCATGGGGTGGGACATAGAGTACATCTAAGGGATGTCTTTTTGATGCCTATATTCACAGATTGGAGATAGTGGAGCAGGAGGGGTAGAAGTGGACCTAGCACTGGAAGATATAGATAACCCACAATGCCTGCTCCTGGGAAAGGATGAGGAACTAGCTTGCAAAGGGATTTAGGTATTAATTAACCACCAAAATTGAGAGGTTCAACAATTTATGTTCTTCAAGTCACATGTAAACATATAAAATAGTGAAAACAAGTTTAAACATGGATTTAAATCCATTTGTCCCATTTTGCACAAAGTGACAGTCATTTGTTGTAAATAGCAGTTGAAATTTGGAAACTTTCCACAGTGTCTGAAATTAATTATATGCATCAAATTAGCAACAGCCATCAGAAGCTCCAAAAGTCAGCAGTATTTTTCATAGTGAAGAACATTTCAAACTTAAAAATTAAGGAAAAAAATGGTTTGATCCAAGCCTGTGAGAGTATGGAGAGCAATTTCACACCTAAGAGGATTTAACCCTAAGAGAGGGAAGGTAACGTTTGCTTCACCAACCTGGCCCAGGGATGAACCTTCAACTTGTGAATAGGACTCCATCTGCCAACAATCCATGGTGAGGAAGAAAACCATATTGTCCCTATGGGCAGGGCAGAAGATTGTCACTCAAGACCTAGGCTCTATTAAGGGTTCTGCTATGTGAAACTAGGCAAGTCACTTTACCACCCTGTGAATGTTTCCCCACTCTTTATCTGTTTTGTCTCTTTAGGTAGAGAGCCACCACCCTAAAGAGCTTACACGTCTGTTGATTCAATGCTTACAATGGGGTGCCAGTCTTGGTCAGGGACTTTATGTGGTTACCAAAATGCAAGCAAATGATGTTCCTCGCCACAGAAAACTTTAGTAAAAGGCAAAAGATTTATATGAACTGAAGAGAAAAACAAATCTTACTGTGTTTATTTCTATACTCTTCTCATTCCTTCTTTCCCCACCAAAGAAAAAAAAAAAAAACACACACAACTTATTTGGGCTAATTGCAATGTTTTGGATGCAGTACTTTTTTACTGTACTGAAAAGCACCAGGCAGAAGTTGGACAGTCAGATGTACAAAAATGAAAAAGAGATATGTAACTTCTTTTCTTTTGTAAAAAGCTGCTGCCACCAAGAACAGCCTCAGATCTGCCAACTGTACAACTTTATGATTTTATTGTCAAATACATTTCCCAGATTAAAAAAAACATTGAAAAGGTAAGAAGCATTTAACTGATGGGCTGAGCAAAGTTATCTTTTTAAAAGGCTGGAACATGCTAGGGAATGCACATTGTTTCTTCCAGACAGACTCTTTAAAAATATTTTTATTTTAGAGCTTCTGTCTTATCTGAATGGCTTAATTTATATAACTCTGCACTGCTTTGCAACAAATCAGATTCAAGTGTATCATCTGTGAGCTACATAGAAAGACAGCAGTAAGAACATTAATCTGTTCTTTTCATAATATGCTGGCTCTCAAGAAGTTCCCACAGTCTGGTATTAACAAGTCATTCATTTCATTTACAATCTTAATGACTAAAGAAAAAAATTATGAAAATGATGATTGCTTGTTTGTTACCAAAGGGGTGCTGTAGTTAACCACCGGAAAGACGATTAAGCATCATAAAATTGCCCTTGAAATCTGACTCTGTGACTGTCTGCTCTGATGTGCTATACTATCAGTTCATAAGGAAGTAAAAAGATAAAATAAAGGTTTTACTCATTACCACATTAAGCAACTGGTTAGATAATTTCACAAGATTGGTCAGGGGAAAAAAGTGTCTAGGCAAACAAACCAATTAAAGGTACAGGAGTGTTAAATTATTCAACAGCGAGAAATGACTTAGATCCAGATTTTCTTCTTTGATCAATGTCGCAGACATAAAACAACTTGCCTTATAACAATATAGGCTTTATGAATCTCAGCTATGGATTGCCTCTGTTGTCCTCCTGTTTGATGGACTTGCAGACCTACCTATATTTAAAAAGGAACCAAAAAGACAATAGAAACTTGCTCGCTCCTATTGCTACATTCCTGTCTCATGCTCAGAGTGTAATATCCTGTGCTAGTAGATCTCTGCATCACAGTTGCTCATTTATTCCCCACTGTTTTTACCCTGTCCCTGAATCAGTTCTCCTGCTTGTTCAATTTTTTGCTACTAACAGCTGGACCACAGACCTATGGAACTGCAGGTGGAAGTTCCAAATGGCAAACAACTAGTCCTACTCTTCGAGGAAGGGTTACATAGATACACCAAGCCCAATTTTAAACTGTAGAAAGATTGATTGTTTAAAATACTTCAATAGTTTATGGTTATAAAGCATTCAAGTTCTCCAGGCAGAGAGAGAGTTTAAGGGGCACATATGCAGCCTGTATCTTGCACAGTTTCCCAGATCCTAGCTGAACAATCTCTCCTGGCAACTCACTAGATTGCTGTGAAAGTAATCCAAGCCTCTGAATCCCTGGGTATTTTAAGCCTTCCCAGATCTCAGCAGGCTGCAGCACTGTTTCCTCCACATTTCCTGGAGACTCTCCATCTGCTACTCCTTCATGAAACAGATCCTGAGCCCTCTTCAGTCTCCCCCAGGACTAGTGCTTATTCTCAAGATACCCCAGTATCTTAAATACATTTAGAACTACACTCAAAAGACTTCTGCTTTACCATTTAACTCTCTCAAGAGGCACATAATAGTTGTGAAGCAGATAAATACTTTGCCTGGAGTTGAACACAGCTGCTCTTTTAACGTAATCACAAAGCACAGAAGTACAGATCATTTAACAAACATACATCTTATCCACAATGCCTCTTATTAGGTCACCTTTCCCTCGGGAAGCCTTCTGAGCTCAGGAAGATTGAGGCAGAGGGCTCTGCCTCATAAAGGTCCCTACAGTCTGGAATGCTTCTCTCTCCCCTGAGCCTGAGGAAGATGGCTGAAGACCCAGATATAAAAAGTGAGCAGATCACTTAACTTTTACACTCTCCCCTGCCCGGTGACCGCCCCCCTTTCCAGCATCAACAGGTGATCACAAACCTTGCCAGGTGACAGTTGCCTACTCACCTTCTCCTCTGCTAAACTAGTTCCCACGCAGGAAAACCATTCTATTTGTTCAGTGCTCTCCCATTGAAATAGGATTGCTCTAAACATCAAACCACCCTTTCTTGTTATTCTTTTGCCACCAGCTTTTGGAATTTCATTTTAACATGGCAGTGTCATGGATCTAGCTGGGCACTCCTTTCCAGTCACACACCTGACTGCCATGAGGTGAATCCAAGCTTTTATGTCCCTGGATCCTCATGTGGTTGGATGTGAATGGAGTCCATCTATTACTCAATCCCAGGGGCCTATAAGCACACTATCTGGACCCCCATACTGAGAGTTGGAGACTACTGTCCATCTGCCTGGGCACAGCACTCAACTTTCAGACTCCCTTGTATTTAAACAGACCCTCTCTCCCAGAAGGGGTGATGCTTCTGGTTTACAGTTTACTTCTCTGAAGGCACATTAATTATGAATCATGTAATATACAGAGACTTTGGGCTAAATGTTTGACGCCGTTATGCTCGTTCACACTTAGTCATGTAAAGCGCAGGAAAGTACAGCTCATTCACAAAACAAACATCTGAAACCACAATGTCCCTCACTTTTAAGCTCACCCTTCCCTTTGACTTCTTGGGGAACCATCTGGGTCCAGGAACACAGGCAGCTCCCTCCCTCATGCCAGCTGTTACAATCTGAGTAGTCTCTCCCCCCGCACCACCGCGGAGGACAGAAAATGACCTTATTGCAAGACTGCATCTGCCCTTTTAAAACCTTTGTTCTGTTTGGATTTAATAAAACATGATGTCAAATAAATCCTTTAGTTAGTTAAAGCCCATATAGGTTACTAGTGGCTCCTTTCTGGACATTTTGAGAGTTTAGAATAAAAAGGACACACAAACCATTATTTAACATGCTAAAAGGTCCAGCTAAAATTCAGCTTATTGAAAACACACTGGGCTCAGCAAAAATTCAGAGTGGTTAATAAAGTACAGGCCTACTAGGATAATGACGTTCATTCATCCAAAACGTAGCCCTCTAACGTTATACTTTAGCCAGCACCTTTGATTAACACAGAAGAGATTTTGAAATGTTTGTGAGATAAAAAGACTAATAAGAGATTAATATTTACTAACACCTTCCAGTCTCATCTGTTAGTAGACTCCCCCATGCCAGCTTCCCCATATAAGCACAAATCCTTACCAGGCGAGTTTTGAAAAGGCAACTTTTCCCCCTGCTAAACCAGTTCTCCTGAGTGGGAATTACCATGAGGCAAACTGAGGAGGCCTTCTCAGGTGCCATACTGGGCCGGTGGGCGGGGGGAGGGAGGAAGGCACCACTAGGACCCAGAGTGCAGAAAGTTGTGTCTGCTGCTGGTGCATATTTATTCTCTCCGCTCTAGATGCACAGAGATGGTGGAGTGCTGTGCTGGAGGAAGGAAGGCACAAGAGACATAACAGGCAGGCAGAAGAAAAGGTGAGAGGGAATAACAGAAAGCAGCAGGAGTTGCAGAGAAAGAGAGAGAGAGAGAGAGAGAGATCGGAGGAGGAGCAGCCTCTTATGTACCTCTCTAGCAGCCCGAAGAGCCTGGACAGATTAACATTAGCTTCTCAGGGAGCTTCCTTGAACCCACCTGAGCAGAACAGGAAGTCAGTTGAAGTAATAAGCCCTTAAGAGGCTGATATCCTCCCTCCCTCAGGCTCTGCTACCAGCCTGTTTATTTGTCCCCTTCAACTGAGTGTTGAGAGCCACTATAGCTGGCACAGAACAGCAGTCATAAGTGAAAGAAGAAAATGCCCCTGAGGCAGCATTCAGAAAAAGCAAGCAAGCAAAGGAAGCTTTTCTATCTAAGCAGGAAAGAGCTCTCCTGAGATACATAGACACAAATGTTCACGGTGAGCCTTCTGGCCCCAGTGAGGATGTGAGTGGTGAGGAGATGATTGCTTTTCCAGTTAGTCAGAGCACAGGTGACCTGGCAGCTACTGCAGCATCCATATCTTCATCTCAAATGGATGTAACCATGCACATTCATGAAGAAAAGTGTAGATCAGAGAAGAGTGTGGTGGAGGCACAAGAAACAGCTGCTGCTGAATTTAGTTTCTTAAGTCTAGATGATCCAGGACTGTGGGCCCACTTGAGCAGTAGCCTGAGGGACTTCCTTCCTTGTACTGCATGAGCACAGCAGTGATTCTGTTCTCCAGACAATTAATAGAAAGTTTCCATCCACGACAGGCTGGTGTTGAATCCCATGGTGACAGGGTACAGGCATGTTCCTTATGTACTCATAAACCCGGAATGGCTGCTACTCGGTTTTTGTTGCATTCTTCGTTAATGTTCCAGGCCCTTGGGCTCTCCAGGACGGATGGAAACCTGACTCGATCTGGTGCCATGAGGGCAGCAAATCACCAGCGAGCACCTCATGGTGGAAAGAGCTTGAGATGCGTCTAAGGTTAAAGGCCTATGAATGTCCGCATCAGAGAAGAATGCGTCTGTCTTCTTGTTCTTGGCAAACTGTTCTGCAAGGCTCACTGGATTGTAGGAATGCTTGCTCCAAAATAGCTGTGTGGCTTTAGATCACCTGTATGTGCCAACAAGGAACTTCGTCTTTAATCGTGGAGTGATGGCTGGTTTGATGCTTGCTTTCAGGAGCCTTTAGAAAGTCACCAAATGTACATATCACACTACTTTGGAATACATTCACGATGAGTCACACAGGTTCTGGCACAAATAAATAGAGTTGTGCAGGATCTGAACGTCGGTTAATGATCTTCTGCTGTTATTCTGTACTGCACACTGACATCAGCCATACGGAACAATGCATTAATAGTGCTTTGTAACAAACTAGTCAAAAATGTCCCTGCGAGTGGTGAGCTGTCAGAGAGCATTTTCTTAGAATTTATTGACGGTTGATTGAATACCAGGAGTCTGGTATGCAAATTGTGTTCTTTAAAGTGAGGAGTACGGAATTGCGATAGCAGAATGAGAGGTCGGGGCTATGATAATTGATGCACATAAGGGAAAGAACGAGGGTGCAGGACATGCGATGTGAGGAATTAAACC
This sequence comes from Chelonoidis abingdonii, assembly GCF_003597395.2. NCBI lineage: Eukaryota > Metazoa > Chordata > Testudines > Testudinidae > Chelonoidis > Chelonoidis abingdonii. Next base: position 171,349,916 of record NC_133770.1, on the reverse strand, counting down.
CTCAGCTTTTTTGCGTCTCCATGCAGTTCTCATTCATTGAACTTGGTGGCGTCACTGATGCTGCCAGCTTCTAGTGCGGCTCTGAATTTGTTTTAATGCAATTAAAAGCATTATGTTTTTAATCTTGTAACTCATTGATGGAAAATAGCAACTTGGGACTCCTCTTGACACTGAACACTGAGTGCCATGATGGAAATTGAGTTGGGAAGCGATCAAAGCCTATCAACACCAATTGGTAACATACTGATGCCATAGTTTATCTCTGATGGGGATATGCTATGATAGGGACTGTTGTGCGGAACGGGCGAGGGAAATAATCACCAGAAATATATACTTCAAAATTTCTGTGTGGCCTTAGTGATTGTGCTGACATCTGTTGTGAATAACATGTTGTAGGCACGCCGAGATCCAGGTGTTGACCTCTGACATATCTGGAGCATGGAACAACTGGAACAAAGCAAAGGTCTTACCTAGTCTTATGGTCATGAGGGATTTTCAACAATGTTCTGGAGATGCACAGAAGTTGGCGAGGGACTTCATTACTTAAGGCTCTTTTCCGCTCATTCAAGAGTCCTGAAGATGACAGTTTTGATACGAGGCACGGGGATATCTTATAAAGCCCCTACACAATTCAAAGTGATTCTTTAAACCCGGTGCTAGAATGTGCAATACAGTCATGTTGAAGAACATTTCATGCTGCCTAAGGTAAACACTGCAGTATATCCTGGGATGTTGTACTGATATTCCAAAACTCCTCGGCTATACCCTGAAGAAGGCCATACAACCAAACAAATGCAGGGCACTAGAGTTGACACATGATGACATGCGCGATATTGAAGTGAGTGATTTAGGTGATGAACTGAAAGCCCTTTCAAGATACATTTCAGCAGGGTCAACTCCAAAGGCTGTTCTGGAATATATGTGCACAAATAAGATGACCACCCTTTTTCCAAATGCTTTTGTTGCTCTGTGCATACTTCTAACACTTCCTGTAACAGTTGCCAGTGGAGAACGCAGCTTCTCCAAGCTGAAGTTAATGAATACACATCTAAGCTCCATGATGCCACAGGAGAGGCTTGTCTGACTTGCCACCATCTCAGCAGAGCATTAACTGGCCCATACCTTGGACCTTCGGGAAGCAGTTCAAATCTTTGCAACCAAGAAGGCACAAAAAGCACCACTTTGATTATTCAAACAGATAAAAATGCCAGTGTTTACTATGCAGACAAGAAAAATTAACTTTCAAACGCCTGAACAGCAAATGTAAGTGTTACTTAAAATTTTTGAAAAAGGCATTTTAAGTGGTTAGTTCTCCTTTATTGGTGGGGTATCAGAGCAGTACCATGAGAAGAGTAGAACAGGAAGAAGGCAGAATTGAGACCTTTCAAAGTTTTGGCCCAAGTCAAGGGGGCAGGGGCATGAGGGGGGCATGGGCATTTTCAAGTGCCAAAATGTTGTAGGCCGGGCCTGGTGGGAATCAGTCTTTTGTCAGACTGACTAGATTTCCAATGGCTGGATATTTAAAGTCAACTACCCTCTATTGTCAGCCCTGTGTTCTTATGTTGGGACTTCAGCCCCATGTGGAGGAAAAGGACAGAGACTGTGAAGAAGCACATTCAAAAGGGAGTTGGCAGCTTCTTTTATGTATGTATCTTTCCAAGTTCATAGTCTTATACAGTATTCGTATATTGTTAGGACAGTACCAAATCACAACAACAGGCTAACAGACAATAGAGAAGACAAAGCACTTTGAAAGTGCAGCTGGAGTTTGCAGCTTGGAAGAGAGATATAAATACTGTTGTAACCCAGGACTGCTCAGTGTGACACTCTGGCCTACTACAGCCTTAGCTCATGCAGTAAGCACTAATGCGTAGAGGTCCCGGGTTTGATCCCAGCTATCACTGCAGTGTCATGTGCAATACAGCAATTAGTGTAACACTTCAACCAGAATTCTGAAGTTTGTTTAGACAGATTGCCAAAATGTCAAATGCTGTAAATCCTGCCTACAAAGTCCTCGTGTCCTCATTGTCTATTGTGCTTATGAAGCCTGCAAAGTGTCAGATATGTTGTTACTATGATGGAACCTTCACAACTCTTACAAGACTGCGATTTCAAAGATTGTAAGGTGAGTTTTGTAATTTCCATATGAAACACCAATATAAATTGGAATAGAATCAGAATTTAGGCATTTACAAGCTCTTCCAGTAAACTAACAGGTTTTATGCTCTCTGTAAACACTTCATTTCACAGCGGACAATTTTTACAAGCCACAGTGGAAAAATGGCAGTGTTTAACTTTCAAGAGCATCACATATATGATGTGGCAGATGAAGTTGTAACCAAAATGAGCTTCTTTTCATCCCCAAAACATACTTTTTTCTACATTGTTTGTCTGTTGAGCCATCACTACAAAGCTCTCCTGCTTTTCAAAACTCAGGTCAGAGCTGCAATAGCACCTGAACCTTTGAAAAAGTGATTTGAGATCCTCTAATGGAGGGCACTGTAGAAAATGTAAAATATTACTAGTAATATATACTAATAGTTACTACTAAAATATTACTAATACTCTGAACTGGGTAAAAAAAAAAAAGCATTCAGAGATCACTAAATTTTGATAGTGCATTGTATCCTAATTCAGTGAACACCAGTGCTTATGCTTTCCAATGTCAAAATATTTATAATATGTGGGGATTTCACAGGAATATAAGTCTTTTTCATGCTATGATGCTTAACGTTTATCAAGACAAAGAAAACTCAATCATTATTTGACAAAGCATTCCTTTTTCTGTTCACTATATTGTGGAAGAAGGGAAAGAATTGACAAGGATTTGTAGGGGATCTTAATGCATGTCAGTCTGTTAGCAAGAGTTAGGCCAGCTGTAACCCTAATGACGTGAGATTTGTAGAAGCGAGGATAGTGTGAGGCGAGTAGGAAAGAACTGTGGTGAGAGTTATCACGACCTCTGCACTGATAACCAAATATGTAGCCGACGCCTAGAAGTGAGGAACATAGAATAGCAGACGCCTTAGTATAACAAAATAGCACTGTTGCCATTATTGTCTTTTCTATTGGCTTGTTATTGTCTGTACACAAAGGATAATGCTTGTGTAATTTGTTCTACTGTTGGAGCACCTGTCCGGGACTGGGGCGACCCCTGTCCTAGGGCACTCCTCCATCTATTGCAATCGCTGGAGAAATACATAAAGTATTTGATTTTGCTGCACCGCAAACAAAAGCGGACTGAGTTTTTCTCCGACAATTGGGGGCTCTTCTGTGGATGGTAACGACCTACTGATGAACAGGCGCGCTACGGATCGTTCCCCTTCGAACCCATGGGCCCACAGAGAGGTATGAGACCTTTTGAAATTCTCTACTGGGTTGGTCGTCAAGGAACTGGCTGCTGTGGCTTCTGTTCTGTTTGGGCTCACTTCGTCTGAAGCTTATATGACTGTGCAGCAGAATCGATGCAAAGTGGTATTGGGGAAAAAGGCCCCAATAAGGTTAGGTTTATAGCCGTACTCGGAAAACTGCTGGTGGCCAACAAGGTAATGCAGTAGTGAAATTATTAGGTTTATGCATAGGTAGTTGCACCGGTACGTGAGGGGTTTACGACTCTAAAGGCAGTGTTATCTGCCTCATGGTATTCGGGTCCGGCATAAGGTACAGATGCATGTGGTATTTGGAAATAAAAAGGCTGGTGCGGTTGTGTGATACACCAGTTTGAGTGACTGCTACCGGAAGACACCCGAGTACCCTGTGAAGCAAAAGTTCGTGTCGATGGTAAATTCCCACTCTGAACCTTAGCGTCCAAAGAGTGGGATGAATTATCTAAGCTCAATTACCAGCTTAGAACCTGTAGCGCTGCCACCAACCAGGAATTCCAGGCCTGGTACACTCTGGTCCCCCCAAACCTTGCCCTGGACCCAAGACCAGCCCTGGATCTTAACACCAGGAAAGAAAACCCTTTCCCCACCATCGGCCTTTCCCAGGCTTCCCTCCTGGGTACCCTGGAAGATTACTGTGATTCAAACAGAGAGGACAATTCACCTTCCCCTTTCTCTTCCCCCCACAATCTCTGAGAAAGAAAGTAATCCTGGCACAGAGAGAATTAGCCTTTTCGCCCACCATTCCCTGGTGAATCCAGACCCAGTCCCCTGGGTCTCACAGAATAAAAAAAAAACAATCCAGGTTCTTAAACAAGAAACTTTAATTAAAGAGAGAAAACAGTAAAAATTATCTTTGTAAATTTAAAATGGAATAGTACGGGTTTTTTAACTAGGCACTGGGAATACGCTCCAGCCTAAGTATTCAAGTACAAATTAAAAATCCTTTCAGCAAAATACAAATTTGAATCCTCCTCCAGCCAAATGCACATTTGCAAATAAAAAAAACATAACATATACCTAACTCGCTTTATCTATCTAGTACTCAACTATTTGATTATAAAACCTGTATCAAGAGAATTGGAGGAAACATGGTTGCACGTCTGGTCCCTCTGAGCCCCAGAGTGCGAACAAAACCAACAACTAACCAGCACAGCGAAACTTCCTCCCTCAAGATGAAATATCTGTCTCCTGAGTTGGTCCTCTGTGTCCAGCGTGACAGCAGGCTTACTGAACTGTTAGCCCTTACAGTCAAAGAGATTATAAAAGTCTTCTGTGCTATTAAGTTCTTCATCTTTTGATGACGCTCGTGACCAGAACTACTCTAACGTAAGCCTTGGTAACATAGTGGATCTTAGAGATCAGACCCATTGGTGGGCTGACGCGGCCTGGCACTCGTCCTAGTGAGGAAGCTACATGAGTCTAGTGAGCGTGGAACCCATCTTCCCTTCCCCTTTCTCCTTTCCGTGTAGGCACTGACAGTCTGATCATTTCACTGATGCAATCAGAGTAAGCAGCGCGTCTCCCTGAGTATACTATCCATGGTCTTTTGCTGAGGGAGATGTAGGAAAGGTCGTTGCCATGCCTCGTTAGTCTCTCCTGTGGTGAGTACCCTGTGGAGAGACCCTTAGTTTATTGTGCACTAGGCGGACAGGGCTATCCCCTGTGTGTGTGAGAATTGGAAAATGGCGTAGGGGACAGTCTAGCATTCCAGCTACCTCCTAGGGTACCCTCACTTATTTCATGTACGTACATTATGGTCCAACACCTGCATATGTAGACAATTGGAATCTTTTCAATGTGAAATCCAACTAAACAATGCCCATATGAAGATACCCTTAATCTAGATAAGATCATACCTATACAGAGGAGCTTATTATCCAGTGTGAGCAATATTGTCTATTGAGATGAAGGATCGGGTTACTGTTGAAATTCAGCTTGGCCCAGATAAGAGGAAAGTGCTCTGCGCTTCAAGTCAAGAGATCAACACAGACTATGCAAGTGACAAAGAAAACCTGCTTCGGCCCCAGGTTGGCGTGAGATACAAAAAATATAGACAGAGGCAAACCAAAAGCAATAAAGTTACAGAACTGAAGATTACATTTGCCAAGAGCTTAACTGTCCAGTGGAATCCAACGGACGTGCTGTTGTTGACCCCGCGCAGCCGGTGTGGCTTGGTGACACGGAAAAGAACACAGACAGTCGACCTGGACGGAATCTATGACAAGAGACGCCGCAGGAGATTCCGGGGTAAAGAACAGAATGAATTATCTTGAAAAATAGCCTGCACGTTCAGTCTCAAAGATAAGACACTGGCCCCATTCCCAGGAACACTTCGCTCCAGAGCTAAGGACTTGGCTGAGACAACCAAAAAAGGGGGGTAGGAGGGCTTGAATTGTGCCCAAGCAGCTTATCAATTGTGCAAAACACTGCCAAGGCACTAATGAAATGCGTTAGGCTTTCTTTTCTTCACCAGGTAAAGAAAGCACTATCTAAAGACCGCAGCACCGCCACTCGTTGGAACCAGGAGACTGGATCTATGTAAAGGACCACCAACGAAAGACGCTTTGACTCCATGCTGGAAAGGCCTTTATTAAGTCCTGCTGACCACCAACACCTGTGAAGTGCCAAGACTGACTGCCTGGACCCATGATTCCCACTGCAAAAAACCCTCCACTCGGGAGAATTCTCCTACTGATGATTAGCCTATTCTCTTCTGTGCCTTCTGGACAGCAGGGAAAAAGGACCAAGGTGAAGTGCAGTAACCTCTCCCTTGTCACTGACAGACTACTGTGCCTTTGGATTTTATCTAGAAACTCAAGCCATTACGGGGTGATGTGCTGGTAACCTCTCCCCTGCTAGGATGCTGAACCACAACTGTTTTGGGAAAGAAGAAGGAAACACTCATCCATTGAATTTGCCAAACTCCAGGAATTTCCTGACTAGGAAGGACATTCAGAATTGATTCTGGTGAAGAAACAAAGAATTTTACACTGGCAGGAAGAAAATTTGTGGGACCCTGCTTGGGAATGGATATTGATTGGATTTTGGGGTTTTTCTACAGGCTGTGCCCTGTGTTTTGGCATAAATACTCACGCATGTATTGCCTCTCTAATTGGATTTTTAAATGACAAGTTACCAAAGGCACTTGTTGCCACTGCCTCTCTGCATCTCCTCCATTACACTATTACCCTATAATACATCCAAAACAGACAATGCCATGATATTTGATAAAACAATGACCAAGGCCTTTACACTTTAGGATTTAAAGATTGTTTGGAAAAAAAAAAAGGAACAAATATTTTTAAAGTTCAGGATATCCATATAAGTGAAAATTGAGTGGAGAATAATGGATCAGTGGAATAGAATCTACGATATCAGTACAAATAAACCCCAAGAATCTGTCACGGAAATTGATGGGTTCATAGTGAAGTAGATATGATAGCTATTCCTGGAATTGTACTGGTTACATGAAAGAAGCCTTATTGTTATTTGGTTACCCAATTAAATAATACAACGACTACCAACAGAGTTTGTCTCATCCACTGGAAATTTTACTGTGTATTGAACCATTCAGTGACGAATAATGTAACCTGACCTTATTGCAATACACCCCCTCCTATGCTATTAATTCAATGCCCTCTTGAAAGTACCTGAGATTAGTTAAGGGTATACAAGCAACAGATGTGAATAGTCTACACCAAAGAGATATGTTTAGGATATCAAGACTGTGATAATACAACACTAGGGGCTGCCATTAGATTAGCACAACAGAGGGCTGGGTATTTCCTCTGGAAGAAGAGGAGCTTGACCGGATCCCTATGATGGGGCCAATAGCGCAGCAGCCATTTGGTAATATTATTAAAACGCCAAGAACATGATAAGAAATCGGGCCAACTAGAAAAGGCCACTAGCTTATTCTGAGCTCAGCTAACCCAGTACAGGCTAGAGTGTGTGAGTTACATGTTATTTCCACCCTTAGTTTATGACCCACAAGTTACTAACAGAGATGGTATTGAATATCACTGAGGCTGGGAAGGCATTGCAGTGGGATTTAGTATGTTAGAAATTCAGAATTTCCTGAATGACCAGCTGATGGCCATTCGGAGTGATCTTGACACCAGACACTTGGCCCACTGCCCTTCAGACACATGAGGAATACATCTGATCTATGGTCATGGAGACAAACTGGAGACTTTCTGGTTGGAAGTGGGACATTCACAGTGCTCCTTCCAAGCTCTGGACCGGTTAGGGGTGTGGGCTCCCACAACCGAATCCTGATGGGTTCATGGGAGGATGCATAAGGGACTGGACAGATATACTGAAGAATTGACCACCTGGTATACCTAACTGATTATAGTCAGTGCCCTCAGAAAACACCTGATATTTTGGATAGGAATAGGGAGTCAATGGACATTTGGCTGTTTAGAACCCCTGCAGCTTCAGTGTATCCATAACTGAAGCCAGGGAAGTTGTCACTGTTATGATAACGTTGCTGGGAGGGTAGAGGACAGGAACTATCCTGACAGGACCTTACTTTTCAAGCTAATGATAACTGTATGTATATTAAAACCAACACATGCAGATATACATTTTAATCTCATTACCGTATTGTTTATTGGCCTGCAGATAGAATTTGCAAGTAGCCCTTAGTTTCCAGATACCCTTTAATTGGACAGTTAGTACCCGATTGATTTCAAAATTTGCTTTCATGTATCAGAGGTTCAAAGATCTCTGAATTGCAAGACAAATCACATGCTTCAGAATATATATCAGCTGAAAAGAAGCCTTTCATACAGCTTATAGAGTGTTCTACCTGTGTACTAAATATGAGATATTATGCTTTGTAACCAAACCTGTACAATAAGCTCTCATATTATGCTAGGGGATTTATTGCTTGCATTGTTGTTAGTTATTTAGGATTATGTTGTTGTTGTGTAAAGACATAAATAAAGTAATACCTCTCATGTCCATGCTAATCATGTATTGTCATTACACTAGAGAAAATCCTAAGGTTGAAACATCTGATGTAGAATCAGAAATCCATGGCTTAATGCAAATAGAGATTTGAGAATATCTGTTGTACTAGAAGTACAAAGGGAGGAATGTGGAAGAGGAAAGATTGATAAGGATTTGTAGGGGAAACTTAATGCATGTCAGTCTGTAGCAAGAGTAGGCCAGCTGTAACCCTATGACGGGAGATGTAGAAGCGAGGATAGTGAGAGGCAAGTAGGAAGAACTGTGTGAGAAGTTATCTAGACCTTGCACTGAATATCAAATATGTGGACTGGCGCCAGAAGTGAGGAAAATAAGATAGCAGGACGGCCTATGTATAACAAAATGCAGCTGTTGCTCATTAGGTCTGTATTATTGCTTGTTATTGTCTGTAACAAAGGTATAAATGCTTGTTGTAATTGTTTACCTGTTTGAGAGCCTGTCCGGGACGTGGCGACCACTGTCCTAGGCACTCCCTCCATCTATTGCAATTGCTGAGAAATAATAAGTATTTGATTTGCTGCACCAAACAAAAAGCGAGAACAGAGTTTTTCTCTCGACAATATAAGCAACTCTAATTATGCAAATGTTGCTCAACCATAGGCCCAATCCAGCAAGCCCTCCAGCATGCCATGAAACTTTACTCACCTAAGAAGTTCTACCACTATTCAGTTTCCACATACCTTTGCAGAATATTGACTACAGTGAGAACTGTCACATGAGTAAGTTTATAACATGAGCTGAAGTGTTTTTAAGGTCATGGCTATAGCAAGGGAAGGGGATACACCACAGTTTCTCCTATTATAGCAGTTAGAGGATTAAATAGGCCTGTCTGAGAACATAACAGCAAAGGAAGACAAAAAGATATAGCATACCGCAGAACTTCGAGTCTCAACCAAAGTATGAGAGAAAAAATATGAGGGGGGTAATATCTATTTCTACACTTTCTGAGCATACACTCCCTCCCCCGAGCTTGTACAGCACCATGCACAATGGACCATTTCATAACTGGGACTAGATGCTACCACAATACAAATAATAAAATCCCATGGTCTGAACTAAGCTGCAATTCACCAGTCATCTTTATTATCCGTAAATAGTAATGGCAAAGGAAAAGTAACACATGTAGGACTATCTAATTTATATGAAGGTGACATCAAGTTACTGTTGTAGCCTAACAAAACTGGAATTAAAGTAAGAACTTTACGATGGCACAATGATTGGTATAAATAAGGCATTTCAAGAATAGCTTGTTGGGATATGCAGAAGATTCTGATAAAGTAGAGCTGATTATAGCTTAATTCAAAACACCAATCATAGCTAATAGGATCTTTATGAAGTTGGAAAAAGCCAAGTTACCATGGATGTATTTTCTTCCCCACCCTTTCCATTCTTGCCCTCTTCTCACTTCTTGATGCAGAAGTCGAAAGTGGAAGAACACTGAAAAACATGATGTTTTTCTGTATTCTCACCGACTACAGTCAAAAACCAAAACCAAACAAAAAAACAAACAACAATGAAGCAAGGTTTTCCTTGCTGGCCCATTTCTGGCCCAGCTTGCAAATTAAGAAGCTTTTGGATAAGGACTGCACAGATATCCAACAGCATGTTCAGTCCAGCAACTTTTACTAACATGAGGAGGAGAAAGATTACTTGCCTGAGCAGTCCCAGTGATTTGAGGCTGTTGGGGTAAGTAAGAAGCCAATTGGACTGTTTGCTTGAATATATATTACTCACTCTATTAAAGGCTGCACTATCAGGCAACCTTTTGCTATTCAGTTGCCATGTTAGTTGAAGACCTCTCTTATGTAATAACCTCTGTAGGAATGCATGAGAACAGAATATGACTTTTCTTTGTCCTACCTTGTTTTAAAGAGCTCACAACTTTAATAGTGAACCAGAGTAGATAGAGGCATATTGTTAAGTCTGTTTGTCAGTAAGCAAACACCTTCAGGCACCTCCTCACGGCCCCTCACCTCACTTCAGTTCCCAGAAATCCCATGAAAGCTTGTCTTCTAGTCCATACATAAATCTCACAGCATAATCCATATAGTCAATCCTCTTCTATCCCTCTGCTAGGACAGTCACCTAAGCTCTTTCTTCTGCAACACCATTCTCCCTAATGGGAATTCACACAACCTTTCTGCTAGAAGTATCTTTGCCAGGGGAGTATCATTCACTCCCCCTAATCCTTTCACAGTTCTTCTGGGCCCAGCTCTTCATCAAGGAGATATCAGCATGTACTCACTCACTACTACCCCTTCCTTTAGCTCTCCCTAGCCCTTGGTTCCAGCTCTTCAGCTTAGACTCCACAGACAACTCCCTTTGCTGCTTCCAGTCCTTTTGCCATCAGTTCTAGCTCTCTAACTTGAAGACACCAGCAAGCAAACCCTTCTTACAAACTCTCCTGCCTTCAGCTTTCCTCAGAAACCATCTTCACTCCCTGGTGGCTCTTAACACTTACACTTTCTGGGTAAACCAGTCTGCTCAGATTTTGAGGTCTCTTTCTCACCAGGCTTCTTACAATTCCCCAGGTGCTGTCTCTCCCTCTTAATTGGCTGAGCTAGGCACACCTGGAACAGAAAAGGAAAGCTGAGCTCTGTTGCCCTGTTTAATGATTCTCAGGGCAAAGTACTATAGAACTTTCAAAGTTGGCATTTTGAATTTTCTGGTAGCCTGGCAGGGGTGATACTATGATCACGAAGGTGGTTTTCCCAGGGTGAGGCTCATCCATTGCACTGTGGATGTGCTGACCCCTGTGATTTCCCCAAATGCAGGAAACTCGACTACATAATTTGTGGTAGTGGGGGACTGCCTTTGTGCTCTCCCCTGGAAAAAAAAAAAAAGCAGCAATCTTTTGTGGATTATTGGGATGTGACACTATCACCATACACTGCATAGAAGGTCTTTGACTGGTCAGAAGACAAATTAGGGTTATATGAAGGTCCAAATTTTGATTTAAGGAGATTAACAATTGTTGAGACCCTATTTTAAGAAGAATTGACTAATCTGTAAACATTGCATTAGTTACTGTGGATGCCCTATGTTTCCCTGAGGCAAGTTTTATGGGAAAACGTGTATTGTGATTTAAACTGATAGGTCACCACATTTTAACATAAATTGATTATTATTTTTGCCCTGAAGCTTTTTATAATTATTGCTTGAACTTAATTTTCTCTTAATGTAGGGTTTAATGAACATCTCTTGCATAGGGGGAAAAATATAATCGGATTTAAACAACATTATTTCCTGCTAGATACTTAAACATACGAGCTTATTATTGCTTTAGTATAGAAGGAGGAACATCACCTCCTACTTATATTTTAAATTTAATTAAGGTCATAGAATGATCATTTGCAAATATGGTGTAAACATATGAACCCACTGATGTACAATGCTATCCCTTAGTTGTTTTGCATCTGAACAAAAGGAAAAAAAGACTAAAATATCAGAATTGTGATATTATTTAGAGTTGTACTATACAGTATGTGTACACAATTCTCTTACATTTGTAGTCATTCAAAACAGGAGTTTTCCCTCCAGTGGGTTGTATGCAGTTGAATTTTGTTAGATTCACTAAGTGATGCAGAAAAAGTAATTCTATACCATAGGAAATTCTTTCTTTTAAGTTAATTTCTAAAAGCCTCTGCAGATTGTCTGAAACATCATCATCATTATCTGAGGTGCTATGAATGACATTTAGGTTCAGTTGTAGGATAAAGATACACATGTTCTGTTTCTAAAAGGACACAATATCACTGACAGTATGACAAATAATAATAATAAAGAAACCCATAATTTTTAGCCCTGTTATTGAAAACATCAGAGATGGGTAAATGGACAAATGAGTATATAATTAGTAAATATCTTCCTGAGACAGTATAACACTCTTGTCATTTTTGTTTTCCTTTCTTGGTAAATTAGACAAGACTCCAGTAGATTATCTTATAAGAAAATTTTATGCAGATCTCTTTCTACTTCCCCCTTCCCTACCACAAGCCTAAAAATGTTGCATTAAAGTGGACCTGTAAAGGGAAAAATAGCTAATTATTATTTATTTACAGTTGTGTCCACTATATGCTAAATAAAGCTGTGTGAATAACCTATTTTTTGGTTCAGTGCCAAATACATATAAAATAAAAAAATTAAAATTAAAAAACAAATAATAAAAATATAAGTTTTGATTGACACAAAACAATATTTTTTCAGCAAGCCAGACAAAAAATTGTTTGAAGTTGAATGAAACATTTCACTTTTTGTTTTCTTAAAACTTTAAAAAGAAAAAATGAAATAGAGGGCTAAATGAAAAGTTGTTTTGAATAGAAAAATTGAAACATGTAGTTTTCACCTTTTCAGAGTTTTTTTAACCACCCCCTCCAAAAAAAAAATCAGTGAATTCCATATGACTTCAGTAAATACTTTGGTTAACTCAAATCCCCTTTAAAAAAAAAAAAAAGTCAATTTTTTTTTTTGCCCAGCTCCAGACGTGCAGAAAGGAGGGTCCTTGCCCCAAGAAGCTTGTGGTAGGAGGACAGACAAGTATTACGAGATTAAAGGAAGGGGGAAGAACTTTATGTAATATTTCAATTCACTCTTTCCATTTTGGTGATTGCAAAAGTGGATCAAGGAAGGAGATGAGTGCAAGGAGACAGCCAGCTAAATCAGATGGGACAACATAGGAACTGAAGTCACTAAGGATGAGAGTGAGATAGTAAGAAGAGAGGAAAATGGGATGAGAGGTATTAAACTTAGAGCAGAAGGGATTGAGGGTGGAGTCAGGGAGCAGTAGATAAGGGGGAGCAAAATGTATAGGTTGATAATGTAATTCAAAAAGAGGAGGGGGAGTGTGGGGGGGCAGAGGACAAAGCAAGGGTGGAAACTGCAGGAGGAGGAGTCTTATACCCTTGTTGTGGGGGGCTGATATACTCCTTATTTTTCCCTCTATTAATTTGCTTCTTTATGATATATAAAGGCCTCATGACTGGGCTTGTGAAAATGTGAGGGGTTTTTGTTTGTTCGTTTTAATTCTGCTCATTGTTTACATTAGAAATTTAGGATTCTGTGTCAGTCAGAGAACTGGTGAAACTAGGGCTTGTTCTTTCCTTGCAATTTAGGCTGACATAGTTACATCAGTCAGAGGTATGAAAAAAAGGTATCCCTGACCAACATAGCTAGGCCAGCTTAACCCCAGTGTCAACGCAACTATGCCAAGGGAAGAATCCTTCTGTTGATGCAGCTGACTTTGTGTGGAGTGGTGGTGTTCTTAACACTGAGAGAAAAGCCTCTTCCTTTGGCTTTGAACATCTGCATTGTTGAGTTATGTCATCATAGCTATGCTGGTGTAGTCTCCATAGGGCAGACACAGCGTAAAATGTCACAGAAGGGTGAAAACTGAGGGACTGATAGAGGAATTTTTAATCAGATTATTTTTATTTGATCATTTTTGTTTACACTTATTTAAGTACAATATATACTTGGGAGAAGAGATGTCTTTGTTAAAGACTGAATACATCCCTTTTTCCAAACAAACACTACCACATTTTAGAGAATCTCCGCATGCCCCAAGAAATCCTCCAGAAAACCAGGGAATACAAGATGTGGAATTCCTGACATTTCTAAGGCAAATGCAAAAAGGAAATTATCATCATTTATTAATTTTAATTGTTTTTATTTATTTATTTAAATTTTATTATTATTAAAATCAGATATTATTTATATATCATAAAGTAGCAAAAATAAAAGGGAGATGGGTCAGAATATTTTATTTTTTAAATTCCTTTGCAAACTTTACAAAAATTAATTCTGTTTAACCTGGGCTGTTGACAGAGTCCATGTTTAAGCCTAATCCAGGTTTGTGATAGATAGTCTTTCTGAAATACTATTAAATGCAATTGCCTTCACACTAACTTTTTTTAAAAACTAGCTGATCAGAACCACACAAATGAGAAGAGAGAATGAAAAAAGCAGCTCCTGTTTCTTTAAAAGTGTGCACTGGTGGCCAAGTAGGGGAACTGAGTGGCAAGATTTTAACATGTGCTGAAGGGATCTAGAGGTGTGAAGTTTCTAACTGCACAAAACTGAATACCCTAGCAGTGCCCCTTCTCCAAGGCCCTGCCCCATGCCTACTATATTGCCCCTCCCTCGGTGGGTCACTCTTCCCCATCCTCACTCACTTTCTCTGGTGGACCGCGTGCCAAAGGTTGCTAGTCCCTGTGTGTGGAAGGGGTTGAGGGCTCTAACTGGGGGTGCGGGTTCCAGGGTGGCTCCAGAAATGAGGGGTTCAGGGTGCAGGAGGGAGCTCTGGGCTGGGGCAGGAGGTTGGGGAGCAGGAGGGGTGAGGGCTCCAGCTGGAAGTGCAAGCTCTGGGATGAGGGGTTCTGGGTGCAAGAGGGGGCTGAGGGTTGACGCAGGGGGTTAGGGTGCAGGGGAGTGAGGGCTCTGTCTTGGGGGTTTGGGCTCTGGGGATGAAGGGTGTGGGGTGTAGGAGGGCGCTCCATGCTGAGGGGTTTAGGATGTGGGAGGGGGCTCTGGCATGGGGCTCGGGGTAGGAGCACAGGGATGAGGGGTTCAAGATGCAGGAGAGGGCTGAGGATTGAGGCAGGGGGTTAGGGTGCAGGAGGGGGATGCAGTCTCTGAAATGGGGCTGGGGATGAGAGGTATGGGATGCAGGAGGGGGTCTGGGTTTAGAAGGATCAGGGTTGAGGCAGAGGGTTGGGGCATGGGCTTAACTCAGGTGGCTCCAAGTCAGCAGCACAGCAGGGCTAAAGCAGGCTTCCCTTAGTCCTGAATGTGTGCATAAGAGAGAGAGAGAGAGAAAGAGAGAGAGAGAGTGTGTGAGAAAGAGATAATGCATGTGAGTGCACATACAAGCATGAGAATGACTTTATAACTTGGTGGTTAGATCACTCATCCAGCATGTGGGAGACCTAGGATCCTGTTCCCTGCTCTAATGACTTTAATGATTTATCTATAGTTCAACAGCTTTAATAGGAGAGACTGATGGATTCTCCCACATCAAAATATCCCATATCCCAATGGTTAGGACACTCATCTAAGAGGTGGTAGATCCCTGTTCATATCACTTCTTATAAGTAAATGGTAGGGACTCTTGAACAAAAAGTCTCCCACATCCCAAGTGAGTACCTTAATCACCGGGCTAAAAGTAACGAGGGAGCTGCTGCTCCATTGACCTTATGTGGCCTCTGAGCATGCCTATGAGATCTGGCCCTCATAAAAGTTAGATGACCAAATACATGTCTTCCCCTAGATTGTAAATTGCTCTGAAGCTTAGATGGGAGATAGGTGCCCAGACACCTACAGGGAGGCAGTGCTGTGCTCACTCAGAGGCAGAAACCTTGGTGCCTAGGAAACTTTTACTGCAAAAACTTAGACCAGGGATCAGCAACCTTTGGCATGCGGCCAGACAGGGAAAGCCCCTGGTGAGCCAGGCCAGTTTGTTTACCTGCCGCGTCCGCAGGTTTGGCTGATTGCAGCTCCCACTGGCTGCAGTTCGCCACTCTAGGCTAATGGGGGCTGCGGGAAGCAGCGCGGGCCGAGGGATGTGCTGGCTGCCGCTTTCCACTGCCCCTGTTGGCCTGGAATGTTGAACTGTGGCCAGTGGGAGCTGCAGTCAGCCAAACCTGCGGACGTGGCCCGTAAACAAACCGGCCTAACCCGCCAGGGGCTTTCTCTGGTGGACTGCGTGCCAAAGGTTGCGAATCCCTGTCTTAGACACTGAGTTTAGGTGCCTATTGGGTTTCAACAGGAATTTTGTGCAGAGCAGTGGTCGCAAAACTGGGATTTAGGCACCTGAAACAAGGACTTAAGTGCCTAACTCCTTTTGTGCATTCAAGCTTTACTCCTCAAATAGTCCCATTTGTCTGAAGCTGGAAATCAACTAAATGTTTGACTCCCCTTCCTGGACTTCAGAATGTGTTTTAGGATGAAATTTTTAGAAAAAAAGTACTGTGCTTTAGTGACCAGTATACAAGTCATTCGCTATTATTAAAAAAAACAAACAAAAATCCCAAACTGCTGTTAATATAAACCATCTCAAGCATTGCAATATCATATTGGAAGCAACACTTTCACAAAAATCTTATTACAACTAAAGCAAACATAAAAATCTGAAAGTAGCATCAATGAAAGATTTTATTTTATTAACTAAACAGTGTATATTAAAACAATAAGTCATAATAAGCATAAAAATAGTCACATAAAAGTGGGAAAATAAAACAGCAGGGACAGGAAATTATGCATGAATAATATTATGTGCACCTCTCAATGTGTCTTGATTTTATATGTAGATGATGATAGTTATAGTTCAAATATATGCTACACTGCAGTATATGCTGTGGACACTGTGACATTATTTATCCAAGTGAAAATTTTCACTGCACCTTACTACGCTTCATTAACTACTTTAAAAATGCAAATTACACTGGTCATCTATTTTTGTTTTTACATAGCAATGCAATAACATTACATTATGAAACCTTCATGTGGTTTTTCTAGAGTGTTTTGAAGTGCCACTGTGCATTTTAAAATCATTTTTATAAAAATCTAGGGTACTTGGAATTTTATATTCTTCTCCACAGCCCTGATCATGCTCCTGTTTGTGGACTCCCGTCAGATAACTAGACCCAAATACTGGATTCTATCTGCTTCTAAGCCTGCTGAGTCTGAGCAATATTTAGGCACACTCGCTTGGTCTCTGGCATCTCAGGACCACTTCTGGGATGCAGAGTCTCTGTCTTGTACCCCTTCTTAGAAGTAGGTCCCTGCAGTTTAGCTGCCTACACCCCAAGCCCAGTGCTGAATTCCCCAAGTTTCCTCAGAAACTCTATCACCCCCTTTCCCAGACCAGCACCCTTGTGGTTACTCTGACTGACAGTTTAACTCTTCTTTAGGGATATATGAGAATTGCAACAAGCAACTCAGATGCTTTGCAATTTGCAAAGTAACAACTTAAACACATACACACTCTATTCCTTACGCAAGCATAGAGCCTTACATATATATGCAAACGTAATCAAACCTGCACACAAACGCTTCTCTTCACATTCCTCACTGCTCTGAGAACCCGTTAGGTATTAGTCAGTCCTTGCAGTGTCCCAAGATCCTCCACCCTCTTGTTCAGGTTCTCTCTCTCTGCCCTTGCAAGAAGCTCTCTTGAGCTTGCTCAGGCCTGGTAGGGTAATCAGCAGGTTCCCCATAGCTCATCGAGTATGTCCCTTTTTAACAGCAGTGTCTAACACTTTTCCTTTGTTCTCCTTTTCTCCTGGGGAGCTTCCATTTCTCTAAACTTCCCTCCCTGCAGATAACCTGAAGTAACCAGTTTCCTTCAACTTGGCCAGTTTCTTTAGCATCGTCATTGTTCTTCCAGAGCAAAATTATTCCACATTAACAACTTCTTTGATTGTCCTGTAGCTGTTTCCAGATAGGATGTCTGATACATTATGTTGTCCCTATCAGCACTGATTCAGTACACATTGAGGGTTTGAGTTATACATAGTCAGAATTCATACCAGTCAGAATTCATAAGATGTACATTGGCAGATTTGCTAAACCTTTGGAATCATGTAAATGCCACAAACTGTAAAAAGATAGCTTGTTTATCTTGCTGATCTCTCTCCCTGCTTCCTTCCTAATTATTCAGGATTTGAGGAGAAATGACCCTAGCTAGTGCTTCCTGAAAATACAGAGAGAGCAGACCATCCACCAAATCCTGGATAATTAGGAAGGAAGGCAAGAGAGAGATCAGCAAGATAAGTAGGTTGCTAAGGTTCTTATGTACCTTCGTGTCATCTTATTTCATTCCTAGACAAAATCATTAAAAAGTATAGTTACCAGACTCTTCCTGCTCGGGATTCAGATGAGATCATGGTACAGGAGATAGCTTTAGCAACACTAATGGCTGCCCAGCTTCAAGACAGGAGGTCCTTAGCTCAAGTGTCTCCGCTGATCACATTTGCCATGGCGTCAAAAAAAGGTTTTTCCAGTAGCCAAAACCCAAACCAAGGTTTTTACAGGACAAAACCAACATCTTGCATTTCACCTGGAAATCGACTGGTAGCAAGTGCTGATCACTGAGCACTGATGCAATGTAATCCCATTGAGAAACACCACTTAATAAGTGGGCAGGTGCATTCTGAACCAATAGTTTAACGTGGTTTAGAATAATTCAACCTCATCGTGATGAAGGCATGGAAAGCTGGATTAAGGGCTACACCAGAAAGAAAAGACTACAACATTCTTGCCACACAGAAATGATTAAAAAAACCCACAACAATTGTTGCTGCCACAAACTTATTTGTTGTTCAATTAATATGTGCCTTGTTCTGAAATCATCATTGAATTACCTCCCCTTTAAAACAAAACGGGTGGGAAGCACAATTGTCATTGATAGAACAACATAAGAGGTACTAGGATCCTTTTACGAGAGGCCTATTCTCTAATATTTCCCAGAGGAAGAATTAGTGAAATACTAGAAATAAAATTTAAATATATCATTCAGTGGATTTTCTCCTGATTCATCGAATAATGTTTCTCAACTTATAATTTACCAACTCTACTTACACCGTAGTTTCTCTAATGTCCTACTTTTAATTTTACCCACTTTACTGACATCCTATTAGGAGTGCTTCCTAGTTAGGAATATATAAATAGTAGTGCTAGTAGAAGGCACTCAAAAAAACATTTACTGTCGTTCCCGAGTTTTGCAGAACCAATAAAACTTGATGTTGTGCACTGCAAATGACTTTCTTTGACATCTCTTTACATCAGCTCTTAGTATATACCAGCCAAAGTGTTTCCTGCTGTTCAGTCTGTATTGACCTATTTGAAGAAATGTGTCATTTTCCTCCATTTTAAATTAACTCTTTTGCCACTCTAAGCATCCATATATGGGCCTGTTTCATAGCTTGTCTAGACTTTGAAAGAGGTAATCATCTAAAGGAATGAAACAAGTTTTTTGTGTAATTACAATACCACTCTGTTTTGGACAATTACATCATGGAGCATGCATATGCTGGTGGATCACTGGTCTGTAACTGTAAAGTCGGAGTGAAGATAAGTTGCAGTAGAATAACACCTTTGTTGTAGCAAGGGACATGTTGCTATGGGTGCTGGTGGGTCAGAGCCAAATAGGAGGGTGAAGAAAGAGGGATAGTCATACTGTATCAATCCTTGTGACACAAGCATCTCCAGACAAACATCCTGGGAGCAACTGAGTTAATTCTTTCTTCCGGTTACATACAACTTGTGTGTTTGAATCAGCGCCATTGAGCCAAACAATAACTCAAACTATGTCTATCAATGAAATGAGACTGATACTTCCCAATATATATATATATATATTTAAAAGAGTGAAACCAGAGGATAAGAAGGAATTATATTATCGTTGTCTGCATAGGTCTTTCATAAGGATGGTGCAACATAAAAGTGGACAAAATAATTAAAATATAATATGCCAAATCCACAACTGATGTAAAATGCCAGAGCCCAGTGACTCTACACCAGCTGGGGATGAGGCTAAGTACTGGTATGTTTATCTGTATAATTAATAACAACACCTTAAATCATTACAAATCTGACTTTATAATCTTATTTATTTTCACCATTTATAGTGTGTTTCCTTTTGGTTTTGCATTTCACTTAACTTGGACGGTGAGCTATACATGCCAGTTTTTCTTGGTAGCAGAGTCATTTTGATTTCTGGTTCTAGTGCACAACTGCAGTGCTGTTTTATCTAGGATCATAACAATGCAGGGGACTGTTAGGGTGACAGAACATAATTTAGGCAGCGTGTAAATAATAATTAGGAGAATAAACTTTAAGTTTATATGCACATGCATAAGTGTTTTCAGAACCCTAAAAAGATTTTAGATTATGTAAATAACCCAATAACTTTTTCTAACAATTTCATAATTAATATTACTGTCAATCCATCTTGTCTACTCCTGATTACTGACTTTGGCCATATTGAGAGCACTTTTCCTATTCTCTTTGTTCTGAGAAAGCTCACGTGGAATGAAGGGACAGATTTATGGCATAGAATAAATATTAAGGGCTAGCTTCTCTTGTCTCCCATTGACATTCTTTTTCCTGGTCACTAGAATTTTCAGTACCTCAATATCATACACACATTTCTAAGACTTCAGTTCAGTGGCCACGAACAAGAAATCCATAAATATCTATGGGAATTTTATTTCTCTGATGAATTTAGAAGTGATTCATTAGGTAGTCAATTAACGAGAGCTGGAATAAATGTTGAAGCACTCTACACTAGAATACTGCACTCTCCCTTCCAAATCTAATTTATTAATCAAATCCTCATCAAAACTAGTATATAAACCCCTCCCCAACATCTGCGGCTTTCACAGGAGTTAATGTCTTTTTACGCAGTTATTCAATGTAACTTTAATTTGATTTAAGATGATAGTGTATGTTAACCTACTTAAATACAGTCGGTTTAACCTCTAGGATTTACCACTGTCTAGCCCTATCTACATTTATTAAGAAGGGTTTTGCTTTGGCACTTTTTGTATAAATAACCATTCCAGATTTCCAGATGCAGTTATTATCCATTTTACCTCACTTCCTCTGAGCTACAATTAAGTAAAATGAATTAATTCTGTCTAGTTCAAATTAGTTCTTTAATGTAAAGACTTGGGCGGAAGGGTGGAGGGAAAACAAGTCTGAGGGCAACAGACATTTCACTTTATTCTGTATAGAACAAGCAGCTTTCCTATTGCTGACTTGGAGGCTTTGGGCTAGATTCACATCACATTCCACATTAAACAAAACAATAGATTGCTGTTGATGTCCTTCTGATTTCTGGTTGCTAATTAGGCTTTTAAACAACCTTTTAGAAGCATAAATAAATCAAATTTATAACAAAAATCTCCTCAGGGTACAAACAGATTTTGTTCCTTTCCTGCTGATAATTTTTCTCTCTCTTTGTCATTCTGAGAAAAACTTACTTTATTCCAACGGATGCTTCATCTCAGAGATCACACCCTCATTGAGACAGGAATTTACCTACAGTACAACTAAATTGTCTGCAGTTTTGGGCTTACAAATCTTAAGCTTCCAGGCATGTTTGGGTTTTTGTGTGTTTGGTTGTTTTTTTAGCACAGTGGAAAGTATTCAGTCAGCAGTATCTGCACACAAATGAAAATTCTATTTTTATAAATAATGAGGTATCATAAAAATGCTCGTGTACTTTTTCCTATCGTGGTGAATATTGCATGTTTTTCTCCTATTTTCTTTCTCACACATGGCTTCCCTGGGTAATGGAGACGATATGCTTTGCTTTACTAGTAACCTCCCACAGCAGTCAGCTTCTCTAATGTCATTAATGCAAAATACCTCAATATAATTCCCTGAGACTCTGAGTCTTTATCTTGCTTAGTGTGTCAGAAAGCAAACAAATAACAATGTAACAGGCAACAATATCTGAAACGATGTAAATTTATCATCCAAGGGAGTATTTGTTTACTTCAAATTTCTTTAATCACATTCATGAAATGCTAATCTTTTGAGAGAAAAACAAAAAGCACCCTTATTTTAACCAGTATTGAGTATGGAAAGTTAGTCCCTTCAGTTTTCAACACAAAATACAGAATGCTGAAATAAATTATGTTACTTCTTCTTATTTACATTCACACTTTAAAATTTAGAAATGTTTGTTTACCAATGGATCAATGATAAAAGGTGAAAAATGAAGCTCACTTTTAGGCCCCAATCCTGCAATGTACTGATCAGAGGGATCCATATACCCATGCAGACTCCCAATGTGATCAGAGATCAGCAACCTTTGGCCCAAGGCCCACCCGGGTAAGCACCCTAGAGGGCTGGGCCAGTTTGTTTACCTGCTGCGTCCACAGGTCCGGCCGATCGCGGCTCCCACTAGCCGCAGTTCGCTGTCCCAGGCCAATGGGGGCGGCGGGAAGCAGCGGCCAGCACACCCCTCGACCCGCACTGCTTCCCGCCGCCCCCATTGGCCTGGGACGGTGAACCGCCGCCAGTGGGAGCCGCGATCATCTGAACCTGCAGAAGCATCAGGTAAACAAACTGGGCCGGCCTGCCAAGGTGCTTACTCTGGTGGGCCGTGTGCCAAAGGTTGCCGATCCCTTCCTTAGTCTCTACAAAATGAGTCTTAACTGGAATACCAAACTTTGGGAAAGTTTGGATCCAGATCTTTGCAGCTCATTCCATACTCTACTATGTTCTGACCCAAATAATACCATATTCTCTGTTGAAAGAAAATTTGTGAAATCATTTTTGTGCCATCTCCTGATCCATTACAGTTCAGTGAAAATGTTACACAAAGAATAAAATTTTCAAGTTTGGAAATTACCATGTTGGCAATTCATCATTTTCCAGAGATGGCCTCCCTTAATCTCAATTTTAGATAGTCTTGCAGTATGGATATGTAAATGCACAGATGCTCATTGTAAACATGGTTGTCATTTCCCCCATTTTAATCTTTATCTTTTTTGACTAATTTTATTTACTGCAAACATGTTGCCCACTCTGTGCCATTGGTTCTACCACTCTGAAGTCTCAGAACATGAGTATCTGAACATAAAATGTTTTGCACAAAGGACCAGAGAGACCCTGCAGAATGAGGCTGTGATTTCAAATAAATCTCTGCCAAAATAATTACAATAATTGCAGAAAAATCTCAAAATAAATATTTCCCAGAGTGGGTAAGCTATGGTTTAAATCTGGCAGAAGTCACAAGCGAAATGAATTTAGTTAGCATCAATTGTTATGGGTCCTTTATCAGAATCCACCATGTGATCAGGCACAATCTTGGCTCTGGAAAAACAAAGTTCTAGAATACTAAGGGGTTTGGTGAATTGGACTGAGCTGTGTGTACCAGTCTACATTTTCAGTGTTATCAGTCTCTCACTTTCACAAGTGCTAAAATGCCCTAAATTTTCTTACAAAAACATCTCTGGCTATCACAAACTGAAAATTACTAGCTGTGAAATATTACTATTTTAAGAATGTCAGCTGAAACAATAGTTGACCTTTTGTTTAACAGAAAGACAGTGTTAAGATTAAAGATTTTCAGATAGACTTTAGCTTATAATACAAATTTTGCTGGCAATTTAGTTATGAGTCTGGTGGAATGGTGTGCTTTCTCCTATTCTCTAAGGATTAAATTCACCTCTTTGCAGAGAACCAGCAAAAGATATATGTCCCCCAAATCCTATTATGAGGTCTTAGGTAGTACCTAAGGTATACAGAAGCCTTCTGCTGATTCTCTGCAGATAAGTGAGTTTCTCTTCAAATGGCCTACTCCTAATTATTTTGAAGGAACATAAAAATCTGTTTTTCTCATTAGTACAGAAAAAAATATACGGAGCCATTTCTTCTTTGCTTCACCTTTGAAACGATTTTTCTGGATTACTGTTAAATATGGATTTAGGACATTTTCATAATTTCATTAAGGCAACTTTTTGTCTATGATTTTTTTTTCCAGGAAATGTCATGAGTTTTTCCTTCATTAAAAAAAAAACTGTGTTTCATTGTTAACCCACCTTTAGATTATTTAATTACTCTGAAATTAATACTGAGAATATTAACAACTTTTTGCAAAAATCAGGCTTTTTAAATTTTGTGACACAATCAAATTATGCATTTTCAATTCTGTTGTGAACGTTTCACACAGCTCTAGCTAGTAGCAGTTTTGGAATAGCATATTTTCAGCACTGATACAAGTTCCTATAGCATTACATTATATCAAGGAACTGTGACATGATGCAACCATCTAGCAGAATAGCTTGCAAAATAACAAGGGAAACACGAGAGGATTTTTCACAATTGATCAGATATGTGCTATTGTTTAGCAAAGTCTGAAAAGATTTTTGCTTTTATCTGACTGCTGATTAATTAAATTAATGATTTCTTGTGTACTAATCTAATTCCCTTTGTGTGGTTTAAGAACTTATGAAAACAAATATAAAAACATGTTGCTGAATGAGGTATTGACTAAACATTAACTACACAAATAAAATATGCAACACTGTGCAATTTTCTTCTTGGTGTGACAGACATTAATTAACATTGAGCATTAATGAAGTATGCAAGGAACCATTCAGACAAGAGTTTTGGTGATGACTCTATTTCAGTGTTTCTGCAGCATCCATTCTGCAGCCTCTGGTTGCAGTACAAGTACAAAATAGGTAAGGGTTCTGTCAAAGCTGACAGTCAAAAACAAACTCAATGGAAATTGTGAATAAGCAGGACTGCGAGATTTGGCCCTGTGGTATCCAAAAGTCAACAAAGTTGCTGCCTACCACTGGTTCTCATGCTAGTTGGATAGTAATTACTTAAAAGCCCAGTAAAACACGTAAACCTTACATTGTGCCCTGAAAGTTACCAAATTTGGCCTTTGTCTGGACCATGATAAAGTTCAGATTCCAGAGATTATGGCCTTCTAGTGAGAATGCCATCCCACTGGTCTTGGAATAGTGACTCCAGGAACCAACAGCAAATATGCTTTAGCCAGTCTTAGTTGAGTGGCAGGATGGAAGGAAAGAGTCTTTCAGGTAGGGCCTTAAAAATAATAACTAGAATTCTGAATTGACTATTTAGAAGCAAATAGGTGAATAGCACAGAGCACTGTTATCCTATGTTTCGTTCATGGTTATGGGGTTAGCTCAGGGGTGGGCAAACTTTTTGGGCAGAGGGTTACATCTGGGTGGGGAAATTGTATGCAGGGCCTGAGCAGGAGGTTGGGGTGCAGGAGGGAGTGTGGAGTGCAGGAGGGGGCTCAGGGCAGGGTGCAGGAGGGGGGTGGGGTGCAGGCAGGGTTTAGGGCAGGGAGTTGGTGGGCGGGATGAAGGAGGGGTTCAGGCTGCAGCCCGGCGTTGCTTACCCAAAGTGGCTTTGGGGTGGCAGTGGCGTGCACCGGGGCCAGGGCAGGCTCCCTGCATGCTTGTCCTGTCCCTGGCCCCGTGCCATTCCATGAAGTGCTGTGGCTCTTGGGGGAGGGGGGTGGAGGGCTCTGTATGTGCTGCCCTTGCCGTGCCTCCAGGTACCTCCCCCGAAGCTCCCATTGGCCGCGGTTTCCTGTTTCCAGCCAATCGGAGCTGTGGGGGATGGTGCCTGAAGGCAAGGGCAATGCACAGACGTGAAGCTGGCTGCTTCTGAGAGCAATGTGGGGCCCACAGCACCACAGGGGGCAATCCCATGGGTCAGATCCAAAGCCCTGACAGGCTGGATCCAGCCCGTGGCCGTAGTTTGCCCAACCCTTGGCTAGCTGCTCCTATGGTTCCACTTTGGTTTCTGTAAGTGCACTCCTTCAAGGTGTTAGGGCTCTTGCCTTCACTTGTCCTGAGCTAGAATCCCACAATATTTCCACTCCTAGGTCAGATCTCGGGCTACAACTCCCTGACTACCGTGATTGCTCAGCATGTCCGATGAGGCTTGGCACCTGCAAGTCTTCCCTTCAGGAGCTGTGACCAGAGGTTAATACAGTGACCAGATCACTTTCTTAAAACCAAGTATTGTTTATTCTTTACAGATAGAACACAACACCTTTACAGGAGGAACACGTCTTAGGGAGATCTAACTGCCTCAGACCCCTTCACAGGGCCTGTGTGTGTCAGCTTGTTCTTTGGGAATAGCACCTGAAAAGTGCCTCACCCTCCCTCTGGAGCATGACTTGTTAACCATTTTGTGTCCTTTTGATCTGTTGTTTTGCCAAGGTGGGAAATTAAGTCTCGTAATTTGCTAAGGCTTGAAAGTAGCATCTCCAGAGCTTAATTGTTCAGGCTTTGTTTGTTAATAACCACTGCTGTGTTTACTGAGAGGTTACTTATCTAGAGACATTATTTTGCCTTCCTGCTAGGTCTCCATGGGTGTGTCTGCACAGCAAGTGGCATCCCACAGTAGTGAGTCTCCGAGCCTGGGTTGACAGACTCTCACTTGTGCTACCACGCTAAATATAGCCATGTAAACATTTTTGCTCAGGCTGGATCTCAGGCTCTGAAGCCTACCCCCACCCTAGACTTCAGAGCCCAAGTCACAACATCTATACATCTGTTTTTAGTTCATTAGCACGAGTGCAAGTCTGTCAACCCAGGCGTAGAGACTTGCTACTGTGGGCTACATAGAGATACTCCAGCCTTGCTGTTGAACTAAATCAACCTACTAATAGAGTAAACATTCCAATAAACCAGTACAGCTATGCAGTAACTATATCAATGTCAAATTTAGTACTCATAACGTATCAGCCCCAAGTCCTGCACAGACTGTAACATCCATCTCCTCATGTGGCAGACTATTCTATTAGCTTCAAAGGTATTGTAGTAGTTCACACGGGAAGTGATAAAAGTATGAACAAGTGAGGTGAAATTACAGTTTTCCAAATACAAATTGTGAAGGAAGTTGGTTGGAAAAACAGGAAAATAATTTAATGATTTCTTTTTTATTCAAAACCTTGAAATGGACCCTTTTATCTTTTTTTCTGAAATAACCCGTACCAATTTTTAAATCATTTTTTTTCACTGAAATTGTTTGATATTTTTTCTAAATTGTTTACTGAAAATTGCTTTTTATTACTGAAACCAGGCTGTTGGTGAAGGAAAAGTTTCAAAAATGACTTTGATAACATTTCAATTCATCTATTTAAAACATTGCAAAAAAATTCATGTCAACAGTTTTTCATAAAAAAGTTACTTTTTTATTATAAAAAAGGTCTTTTTGACAAAAAATGTTTATTGAGAAAAAATTCAATCAGTTTTACTCAAAATAATGATAAACTGGGAATGAATGTTAAAAATCAATATACCGTGAGGGAATGTCATTAACAGACTATTGATGAGTTCAACAAACAGGAAGTAGAATACTTACCTACTAATGACACCCTCTTGTGGTTTATTGGTATCCAAGGATATATTATTTGTGTTTAATTTTCATACTTTTATTAACACATCTTTTAAACAAATACCTGGTGAAACAGTAATATCCAATTTATCCTTCCAATATGAATAATGATTTATAGTTAAAAAACTAAAGCAGTGGGGCAAAATTGTAAAGTCCCCTTCCCTAGTATTTTGAATATATCGTATTTTTTCTACCTCCTCTCTCTCTCTTTTTTTGCAAGGTTTGTTGACTATATATGGATCCCTTTCTT
This sequence comes from Chelonoidis abingdonii, assembly GCF_003597395.2. Classification (NCBI taxonomy): domain Eukaryota; kingdom Metazoa; phylum Chordata; order Testudines; family Testudinidae; genus Chelonoidis; species Chelonoidis abingdonii. The sequence continues at coordinate 171,322,382 of NC_133770.1, read as the reverse complement.
CTTCCTCCTATACTCTAGAATTACAGCTTCACTTTCAATTATAAGGTTATAGTCCCAAATATTATCATTAAATGATACCTACATTTAGAGTAATACATAGTCCTTAGTTTAGGGTTATGGTATATGTGGCTTTAAGTTATTGTCAGCACTCTAGTGTATGAATTCAGAAACTAGTTTGAGCAGATAGATTACAGGTGCATACTCAGTAGTCCCTCACCTTAAGTCCCTCCTACAATATATACTGGGCAACACTGGTAATTAGAAGATCAGTAATACGACATGTTCAATGCAAATCCACAAGCAGAGAGATGGAGAAGGTAAAGAGGCACTATCCACTGACTAGTAGCTCTTGGAAGGATTATGCCTTCTGCTAGATTTGACTAACTGGGACTTCCTCTCACGTGAAGGAAATCCCTGATGACATATAGCTGATGCAGTGGGTTTTTGCCCCTCCCACTCCTTGGCATAGGGGGAAATGATCAAGGGACAGAAGGAAAATTTGAAGTAATCCTATACTTTCACAATACCTGGTTGCTGCAACAGCCCCTTGGGATTATATACAGCCATGCATAATTTAGAGCAGCCTAAGGGTTGCTATAAATTGTGCCAAAAATTGAACAAGCAGTCCAGGACTGGACCACTCCCCAGTCCTGCATTACAAGACTTGAGGATTTGCCCTTATGTCCTTATATAATAAATACAGCAGGAATAAATGAACACTTTGTCACAGATGCAAGACCTTGGAAGCCTGGAAACTTCCAAAGACTATTATATTGAAATATGCTAGACACGATAAGCACTGGGATTAGTGACAGGCTTTTGTATCTGTAAATGATATCAGTATCTTTGGGACTTAGGATTGTAAATATATACCTATCTCATAGAACTGGAAGGGACCCTGAAAAGTCATTGAGTCCAGCCCCCTGTCTTCATTAGCAGGACCAAGTACTGATTTTGCTCCAATTTCCTAAGCGGGCTCTTCAAGGATTGAACTCACAATGCTGGATTTAGCAGGGCAATGCTCAAACCACTAAGCTATCCATCTCCCTACAGCTTGTAGAGTAGGTAAACAACTCCCAAGAAGTACCACCCCATGGGGTGAATTGCATACCAGCTACAAGAGGCCTAGGAGCCAAGGAAAGAGCTTGTGGCATAAGGGCCAGCGTGAACTGGATAACAGCTCCCTCATTTTGATATAGAAACTAACATGAGATTGTAACCAAGGCGGCAAAACTCTGATGAAAGGGCCTGAAGGACTGGAATATGCCAGGGTCTCCATGTGGAAGATGGGTGCCAGCTGGTAAGCGTTCAGATGTGTTTAGACTGCTTATTGTATGTTTTCTTTGTAATGCTTCTGCCCTAAAATGAATGTACTGGCTTTATGAAAAATGGCTAGTCATTGGTAAACATTGTCATAGCCCTTGGGAGAGAGCAGAACATCAGTTGCTGGATTATGGTCAGATCTGTTGGGATAGTCACAATGAATTACAGGGGGACTGCAAGACTAAAACCCTGTTCTGTGGGGGAGGAGAAAGAGAGAGAGATTGGTCCCTGCCAGTAAAGAGGTGACAGCCAGAGGCCTGAGACATGAAGGAGACCTTTATGGAACAGATCATGGTGTGGTTAATCTGAAATTGTGCTACTTGGTTTTAACAGAAAGATCCTATTTTCATGCTGTGACATTTTCTTGGGGTGTCCAGGAGTTTGAGTCACAATGTCACTCACCTACATCAGCAAAAGAGAGAATTGCTGGTGCGAAACTGGGTGTCAGATACCTGACATCCTCATTCTGTTAGCTATCCAATCTCCTGTATGGATCTGAGTGCCTGAACTCTTTGGTTGTGTTCCCTTTTAGTGTGCGGCCCCTGACACTAGATACTCACGGTAATCACCAGGCTCGCTATTCTTAAGGGAACACTCTACAGCCCCCATAGTCAAGATCCAACCTTCATGAATGCAAAAAGTGATGTCCTTTTTGCTTTCTCAGTGAAGAGTAACAAAATGTCTTTTTGCTTCTCCTTATATATCCCCAAATTGTTTTGTCCCGAGAGTCAAGATGACCCCCGTGGTTCCCTTCCTGGGGTACTGGCTCAAAGGGGTCTTCCCCTCCTCCTCTTTTTTTCTGTATGTGTTGACTTACAATGCTTAATTTATATACAGAGATATACAAAGCTTATCTCCTGGGAGAAACCTAACTGTCAACTCTGCATGGGAGATAGGTTTTAACACATATGTTTAGTACATACACACAACTTCTTAAATATTATCTGTGCATGCATCTCACAACTATTATGAAGATCAATACGATATAAGCTTTTATTTTATACAACTCTTTATGGATAAATACTATGAAAGCAGCTAGTTGGACAAAATGAGTTTTTCAGGCCTGATGGATGTTGCTGTTAGAGAACAGTGAACCCTTGCCAGCGGGCATTGAGACGTTCCTAAAGTCACACATCTAAGTGTCTATAAACTAGGTGATGTGTATAACTGAAGAACACAGAGTAATCCACATTGCTGCCTCCTTTCATTAGTTCACGAGCACTACGCACTGGGCACTGTGACTATAACTCGTGCATGAGATATCAAGATCATTTTATTTATGATATAGAATGAGTCATCTGTGCAAATATCGGGGTCTTCTTCCTTTTTTAGGTTCCTGTCCCCTGTTACCACTTTGACCGGCTTTTTTCATCTCTCTTTTTGCTTGCTCTTAGTTTTAAGCTATTTTTGTTCACTTTACTGTCCCTTGACTTGCTGACAAGACCTAGGGGCTTCTTTTCTCTCTTCTTTCACTTTCCCATAGCTCTCTGCCTTGCATCATTCCTATTTTTTGTCCTTCTTAGAATGACAGGTCTAAACATACATTCTGAGTGATTCATCACTGATGAGAGACCAAGAATCAAGTGAATCTGAACAAGCACTGGATATTTTCCACCAATCTCTGCATCATCAGATTTCCTGTTTTCCCCATTTCACTCTATTTTAAATTTATGCTTTCCATTTTTATAATGCAGTCTCCTTTTCTTTTCAAATCAGACTGTCTCATTCAGCCTGTTCCAGTTCCTTTTGATTCTTTTCGCTTCCCCTATTTTTCTGTTGTCCTTTTTTGTTTGTAGGGTAGCTAATGCCTCCTATGGTATTTTCATTGGAAATAGTGTAAACTCAAATTGATTGGTTACTTGAAATAATATGCACGTTAAAGATCAAACAGAGGACTTGTAAATACTACCCTTTACCTCATTTTAGCTTTGCAAATAGAAACAGACAAATGGCTGTGTTTATGGAAGCTTCCTAATTTATCAGTAAAAGACCAAGACTTCTCTGACATTACGTGATATATTCACCGCACCCCCACCCCTACACATACACTTTTAATTATAGTACAGTTAGCAAAACTGCACCCAGGACTGGTTTTAGGGTTGGGAGAGCAGGGCGACTTCCCTGGCACCACACAGCTGTGTGATTTGGCTCCTCCCCTCTCCCCCCCCGCTGTCGATTAGCCAGTGTTGTTTTGTTTGTTTTTATGTCTGCTCCCAGTTGACTGGGAGTTATTCACCAAAAACTTTTTTGCACCCTGGCCAGCAAAATGGCTAAGGGCTGGTCTACTCTGTGGGGGGTATAGATCTAAGATACGCAACTTCAGCTACATGAATAGCGTAGCTGAAGTCAAAGTATCTTAGATCAATTTACCTCGGGTCCTCGCGGCGCAGGATTGCGGCTCCCCATGTCGACTCCGCTACTGCCGCTCGCTCCGGTGGAGTTCTGGAGTCGACTAGATGAGACGCGATATATCGATCCCCGAAAAATCGATCGCTACTCGCCGATATGGCGGGTAGTCTGGACATACCCTAAGTCTGCTTCTAGCTGCACAAAACTATTTTCTCCCTTATTCCTCTTATTTGCTTTTGCGGGGAGAGATACGAGAGAAAACAACTTTCCTAATGTAAAGGGCTTCTTATATTATTTTTCACTTAAAAATAAGGCACAACACAGGGAATGTCATATCATCAAAACATCTTCTAGCACTTTATAAATAATTGAGTCTCACAAGAAACACTCTTGCTAGTTAGTTATTTGTATCTCCATGTTATAGGAGGGAAAGTGAGGCATTAGGGGGTTTGAGGACTTGCCCAAGGTCACACAGTAAGTCAATAACAGAATCAGGCATGTAAATCTGTCAAGTCCCAACTCCTAGTTCCCTGTTCTAACCATCAGACACTACTGCCTCATTAAGCCGCAAAACATATAAAATCTCTAAGCTATGTGGATAAGATATGTGATTTAAAATGACAGTAGAGCTCCTATTTTTAAGTATGCTTTCAGACTAAAACAAATCCATCCAGCATGGTACACTTATGCCAGGAGTACACTGAATTATACAGAAACCTGCTAAGACAGAACTATGTAGAAGATTTTGACATTTTTCATATTAATGCTCATTATTTCATCTTGTTATTGCTGTGTGAAAGTTCCACTGCCATCTTCAAAAAAGTTTTTTTCCCCCACCCCAGAATTTTTCAGATTAAATTAGCAAAAAGCTGACCTATAATCCCCCTTTCTACCAGTTACTAGCATAGAAATGCAGTGTGTGTGTATTTAAAATAGACATTCTTAATGGGAGCTGATTAAAGCTATGCCAGTAAAACATATAGCAAAGAAACACTGCATCCCATACAACAGACATCTTAAATATGGTAGCAAAACCTAGAGCACATGCAGAAAATCCATTAATTTTACTGCTGCTTCTTTGCAGGGATTCATTAGTGGAGGAAAGAAACATAACAGCAGGTATGGGACATACAATCACTGCCTGAATCTTAAACCAGAGGAATTTGAGCTGACAAAGAAAAATTGACTTCCAGCTAGGGCTTCCTATTGGTTTTCTATTGTTGCCTAGTTATCTTTAATAATAGTCAACCAATAGGAAAATAAAACAGCAGGAGATGGCATTCCTGTGAGTCAAGTCAATCTTCACTGAAGAGCTAGCCACCTCCTGCCTGCCTATTCCTGGCACCAGAAATCTCAGAGACTGAAAATAAAAGACAAAACAAAAGTTAAAGTACAAGCCAGATTATATTAATTTTGCCACTGCTTCTTTAGAGGGATTCACTAGTGGGGAAAGAAAAAACAACAGCAGCTTTGGGGCATAAAATCACTGTCTGAATCTCAAACCAGAGGTTTATGAGGTTCTCAAAAGTTTAGTCATACCTAAGCCCTCATGGATGTATCATATTCTGATGTTATCCAAGTAACTTTCTCAGACATGTGAATTCTCATTGCTTTAGTCTTGGCCTTTAAAAGCCTTCTGCAACCTGGTCAAGAAAGCACTGTTACTTCTCTCAAGATAACTGAAGCCACTTATAAATTCCTGACAAAAGCAGCTGAATGTCTGTACAATTTAATTAGCATGTTTAATGCTTCCTTCAGAACAAAAGCTTTCCTTGTTTTGTTTTTGTTTTTGTTGTTTTTTTATTGATATCTTGTACAATAGGTATCCACAATAGTCACACCACACTTGTATTCAGAGTTAAATTTTTATCAAGAAAAGACTGTGATAAACTCAGGACAGACAGCTGCAAGGGAGGGGTAGAAATCAGTCTCAGAGGGTTAAAAGGCCCTCCTCCCTATCAACTGAGGGGTAACTACGGGTCAATTGGGTTCAGAGGGGTTGCAAGGTATCAATTAGAATCAGCTGAGAGAGAGCTACTTGAGGTTAATTAGGATCAACTGATTCCAACTAAGGGCTGCCTGAGACTTTTTTAAACCCTCCCCGGGGAGGAAGGAGGGGAGGAGAGAAGAAAGAGAAGGAGCCCTGCTGCCAGGAGTTTAGGAGCAGCAAGACAGTGAGCCTCCCCAGGAGGAGAGGCAGTATTCTCTCCCACAAGGGAGAAAAATACTCTAAAAAGGACTGGTGGAGATACTGGGAACAGACTTCCCCTGTGTCCCAAGGGGGACCACATTACCCAAGCCTGTCTCACCAGGACTAAAAGCAGCAGAGGCTGGGAAGACCAAGAAGGTGCCTTGCCACAACTGTCAGAAATTCAGAATCAACTACCTAATATCTATAGGTTTGGCACCCTAACAGCAGGATTGTCTGGCTATGTAGACTCCATCCTCAGGCTCTACGCTACCAGCACTCTTAGCTATCTTCGAGACACCACTGACTTCTTGAGGAAACTGCAATCTATTGGTGATCTTAGTGAAAACACCATGCTAGCCACTATGGATGTAGAAGCCCTCTACACCAACATTCCACACAAAGATGGACTACAAGCCGTCAGGAACAGAATCTCTGATAATGTCACAGCAAACTTGGTGGCTGAACTTTGTAACTTTGTCCTCATCCATAATTATTTCACATTTGGGGACAATGTGCACCTTCAAATCAGTGGCACTGCTGTGTGTACCCGCATGGCCCCACAGTATGCCAACATTTTTATGGTTGACTTAGAACAATGCTTCCTCAGCTCTTGTCTCCTAATGCCCCTACTATACTTGTGCTATATTGATGACATCTTCATCATCTGGACCCATGGAAAAGAATTTCTTAAGGAATTCCACCATGATTTCAACAATTTCCACTCCACCATCAACCTCAGCCTGGACCAGTCCACACAAAAGATCCACTTCCTGGACACTACAGTGCTAATAAGTGATGGTCACATAAACACCACCCTATACCAGAAACCTACTGACCATTATATTTACCTACATGCCTCCAGCTTTCATCTAGATCACACCACATGATCCATTGTCTAGAGCCAAACTCTACGATACAATCACATTTGCTCCAACCCCTCAGACAGAGACAAACACCTACAAAATCTCTATCAAGCATTCTTACAACTACAGTACCCACCTACTGAAGTGAAGAAACAGATTGACAGAGCCAGAGGAGCAGGGGTGGCTCTAGGTATTTTGCCGCCCCAAGCACGGCAAGCAGTCTGCCTTCAGCGGCTTGCCTGCAGGAGGTCCGCCAAAGCCGTGGAACCAGTGGATTCTCTGCAGGCATGCTGCAGAAGGCAACCTGTCTGTTGCCCTCGAGGTGACTGACAGAGCGCCCCCCGTGGCTTGCTGCCTCAGGCATGCACTTGGCATGCTGGTGCCTGGAGCCACCCCTGCAGAAGAGTACCCAGAAGTCACCTACTACAGGACAGGCCCAACAGAGAAAGTAACAGAACACCACTAGCCGTCACCTTCAGCCCTCAACTAAAACCTTTCCAGTGCATCATCAAGGATCTACCACCTATCCTGAAAGACAATCCATCACTCTCACAGATCTTGGGAGACAGGCCAGTCCTTGATTACAGACAGACAGCCCCAAACCTGAAGCAAATACTCACTGGCAACCACACACCACACAACAAAAACACTAACCCAGGCCCTCGGGCCAAAATGTTTGCCTGCTCCTGATCTAGAGGGTAGATTTGGAGAGTTTAAATAGCAATTGTAACTTTTTGATGTGGTCCAATGCAGTTGGTGGTCTTGATAGGGTCTGGGAGAGGGGACGGACACAAAACCCCGTGGCTTCCTGGGTATTGGTCCTGGGCACTCACATGGTATGGTAAGAGAGTTTGTCTCTATGATACAGCTTGTGGGTCCTCTCATCTCTCCTCCCTCGGCTGAGCAGAAGGGGAGCAGATGAGCACCCTGCCTTGGATTTGAGGTCCTCTGGTAGATGTAATGGTACAGGGGTGTCATGGTCTTCATATCACCTTCAGGTTGATGGCGCCTGTTCAGATCTAAACTGGAAAAATCATGCCAGGAAATCTGAAGTGTTGTATCCCTGTCAGGTGTTAGTTATTAAATAAAGTTTTGGCCTCTGCATTTAACCATATTATGTTTCTTGAGTCTCAATGTTTCCACAGTCTCATCATTTATCATAGGTGGAGCTGGTCGTGCTGCCTATACTTAAGATTGCCCAACACTTCCCATTTTAATACATTGTTTTTAATTCTTCATAAAGTTGCTAAATTTCAACTGGTCAGGCTGGACTTTTCCATGCTGGCTGTCTACCTGAAGCTGAATATTTTTGGAAAGTTTCAGCTAAAATGATTCAGCTGCTTCTGATGATGTGATCAGAAAAAAATAAGATTTACCAATATAAAATAAAATCCATTCAACCATTTACCTGAGAAGCTCTAGCATTTCTGGGTCCCGTGGAAAATAATGTTATTGTATAATTAAAGACTGTGTCATAATGAACACTCACAAATGGACTAAACTAAAGTTGCTTAGACAGCTTCAATACTGGCATTTCCTAACTTTTGGGTGCTTGACTCTGAAGCCTTAACATTCTACTAACATAGCTCCTTTTTGTGTTTTATATGTATAGTTACTCATTAGACTGAGCAGAAAGTTGAAGTTTGGGGTCTTGTGGGATATTTACATTTGGATTAAAATTAAGTGACAAGAGGGTAAGCCTTGGTATAACCAGTTTATATACAGAAATACACAAAGTCCTGTTTCTTTAAACAGCATTAGAAACATACAGCACTTTGACATTTGTCAGAATCCCAAGCCAAATTAGCCAGGTCAATGCCTAGGCAGCATCTGTGTGTCAGTCTCTGCTTCCTTATGGGGTCATATGTATGTTCTTTGTCTTTGAGGGATCTCACACGCCACAAACCAAACCTTCTCCTTCAACTTAATACAAGGCACACACCAAGAACTGTTTTTTCATCCCATAGCGCACAGATTGTTTCTAGTTGGGAAAAGTGGTTATTTAACAGGTTGTTGGTCAGACTGAAGTTTTCAAAATGGAGGTTTTAGATTTTATTGTTGTAGAACTAATGTCCACATACCTGTGGGAATTCCAGATGAAGTGGATAGGAGCAGCACATGATCCAGGAATATTCATTAACATGTTTTAAGGAAGGATGGGTATCCTAGGGATAAGATAAAGTCCATCAGGGATGCAGCAGGACCACCTACCTCAGTGGGAGCCATCAGAAAGAGTAGTGAAGGTAAAGGCGAAAATAAGGTCTGCAGTCTCAGAGAGCAACAGAGGCAGCAGTAATACTTGGAAAGTGTTTTAAATATATTTTTGGAAGGGAGGAATATGGAGAGAACGGTGAATTAAACAGGCAACTAGGAAAGCAGAGATGTAATGATCAGATGGAGTCTCCTGATCTAAGTTCATTCCCCCTGCTCCAAGAACAATATGAGAAATAGCATTTATTATGCTGGTAATTAAAATTCTCATGGCCCATTGTATTATGTGAATGCAGTTGGTCACTGCTGCAGTCCCTGATAATTATATTTGAAAGTTAATACCCAATGCATATAGATGGGAGGAAATTCTCATTGTTCCATTTGAGCTACTGTCCTGGTGTTTCTGGCTGCAGATTCAGGAGCAATTTCAAATGGATATTTCCCCCACAGAAGGGCTAAACGTTTCACTTAGTTGTCAAAAATACAGAATGTGACCAATGGGGGGGGAGGGGTTAGGTCAGGCAGTAGGGAAAGAGAGTGGCCACTGGGAAGGCAGGCAGGATTTGGACTCTTAGGAGGATTTAATACTAGTAACCGTTCCCCACTTTCTTCCCACAGTTCCTCCCTATAATAAAGGTATGAACGCTGGTAAGATGCTGATATTTATTTCCTGGCCCCAGTCAGCCAACATATATCCGGATTACAAAGGTTAATGCCTTTGCCACATGACAGAGAAGAATATCCATATACTCCAGTGTGTATTGTTCCTTCTGTACGTTCCCAGTGTGACCCAGCTCTTACTGTGAACACTTAATGATGATGCTCTTGCAGTTGAGTCAGGAAGCGGGAAGCTGTCCATCTGAATAAGTACAGAGCTGACAGATTGAAAGAGTGGGAAGATGGAGCTGTGGTACAGAAAATGTGGGTAAGAAGCACATAGGTTTCTGAAGACAAGAGGAGTAGAATAGATGCACTGAGAAGATTTTTTTCCATCCTCTTTCTTAAGTAAATATAGTTGTGCTTAGTGCTCTAAGAATTCAACTGAAAGCTTGGCTAGATTCTAGAAAGTATGTACAATAAAATTCACAGTTAGATCTTAATTCTGTGCATACAGAAGGTCATTCTCTCTGCTGAAGTCAGTCACAGAAAGTGAACTATTTATTTTTCATAGTTACAGGAATGTTGGCAGTAGAAAAAAAGATTGTTAGCATAGTACTGAAGGTTACAAACCTCTCTTAAAAATTCTAAAAATTATACTATAGCACTTTCCACACAAGATTTAATGGCAAGCCACTGCCACATTTGGAGATGAATAGTTGGTGCATAAACTAACATTTTTTTTTGTCACCGACAGATGCAAGTTAACACAGGTACTTTGCTATCAGGAGTTATCTGCCAATCAGTCCTATTCCGTGATTCTGAACAAAGACACCTGATCTCATTGCTGTTTTCACAGCCGTGTTACTGTGAAAAATGTGACAATATCCTTGACAAATTTTAATGAATTAAAGTAAATTTTGTTGAATTAAGTTTAACATCTTTAGAGTTCATTGAATTTACATATGTACAGTTATGGAGTTCTATGGAACTTCTTTAGGAGGAAGACATGATTAATGCATTCTCTGAGAAGCATTATAACCTTCAAAGAACTGTTTAGGACAATGAGTTTAAAGTGGGTTTTCTACAAGTTACTTAAGAGGAAGCAAATGAAAATTCTCACGGCCAAAGGTATGGCCTGGGGAGATAAACTGATTGTCTACTGATTACCTGCTCCTGGAAACTCCAGTTCAAATGATCTTCAAACTATATAAAGGGTGGACTACAATTTTATTGAACGGGCTTGGGAGCAAAGTGTACGATAATCTTGAAACCACAGGAAGTGTGTTGAAGGAAAGCTCCTGTTAGACCCCTTATCGGAGAGAGGCAATGATCTCAGCTAAGCTCATTAGCATGCATGTAGTTTCTTGTATTGTTTTTAATGTCTTCTCTGTAGTGCTTTTACTTTAAGAATAAAACATGCTTACTTAGAAAGAAGTGTGTGGTAACATAACTGTCATAAGTACACAGTGTACTGTCTCTGAGGAGACAAACAGAACTTGTCTGCTTAGCAGAATGTCTGTTGCTGGGAATAACTCAATGGACTGGTCAGCTTGGAGATACCCCAATCAGAAGGAAAGAGCTGCAGGTCTCCACCCAAGAAAGGCAATGACTGGGGAGCTAGAAATTTGAGACTGGGTGCTCTTACTGGACCAGACAGTGGAAATTGCCCTGAACTGTGATGGTTGCATTCTCTCTTAAACTGGGTTCTCCTGCCTGCTTTGAAATGTAGCAGTTATGTGGTGATGCAATATGGAATTGCTGTCATCAAAACATTCTTTATGAGAATCATCTGCTTTGAGATTTGCATCCCAGCTTAATTTGTCACAGCTCAAATCTGTTTACCTTCAGGAACTGCTGCATGACCCATCTTTACTCCTAGCCATTTAGAGAGAGGATGGGATATTTGTTGTAAGTTTAACTTTTTCTACTGGAACGTATGTTAAACTGGGGAGAATAGTCATTGTATATGATTACACATAAGAACATAAGTTTATCCATACCCCTAATCATATTTGTTGCCCTTTTCTGTACATTTTCCAGTTCTAATACATTTCTTTTCAGATTAGCAACCAGAACTGCATGCAGTATTCAAGATGTAGACGTACAATCGATCAGTAACTGGTTAAAAGATAGGAAACAAAGGGTTAGAATAAATGATCAGTTTTCACAATGGAAAGAGGTAAATAGCGGGCCTCCCAAGGATCTGTATTGGGACCTATTCTGTTTTACATATTCACAAATAATCTGGAAAAAGAGATGAACAGTGAGGTGGCAAAATTTTCAGAAGAGACAAAATTATTCAAAGTAGTTAAGTCGAAAGCTGACTGTTACAAAGTGATCTCATAAAATGGTGATGGGGCAACAAAATGGCAGATTAAATTCAGTGGTGGTAAGTACAAAGTAATACACATTAGAAAACATAATTTCAACTAGACATACAAAATGAAGAAGTCTAAACATGCGGTTACCACTCAAGAAAGATATCTTGGAATCATTGTGGATAGTTCTCAGAAAACATCTGGTCAGTGTGCAGTGGCAATCAAAAAAGCTAACAGAATGCTAGGAACCATTAGGAAACAGGTAGATAAATTAAAAAAAATCATATTGTCTATATAAATCTGAGTCACTCAGTTACTGCATTATACAGTTTATCTTTGAACTGTACTTATGTAACAGGTGGCCAGCAAATAAAAGAAGCCCCCCTCAGTAAGAAGCTTCAAAGCCTCAGTCCCTAGATAAGAGTTGGCCCATGCCCTCCGCCCAAGTAATTCCTAGGAATTCCACTTCACACATATTATCCCAAAAGATCATGTATCATGTTGCAGTGTTCAACACAGTCTTTTGACACTCACAATACTTCCCAAAGATTGCATTAATACTGTTTTCTTCCTAAAGAAGTCACATACAATCTCACAATAAAACATAAAATATTTTCATTTTTAATAGAATGAACGCCTAAAAAACCTTAAACTTAATTCAATAAGGTTTGTCCAAGATACCTCAGGAAATTGTCATAAATGTCACACCTCCTCCAAACTCTTCCCTCCTGTAACCTGTGCTTCTCCCTCCTAGCTACATACAATGCCTGAGCACCAGAAAGGAGGCATTTAGAGTTTAGAAAAGGCATGCACTGTGAGGACAGAATCTTTGGGGATTTAAGAAGCAAAAGTATAGCAAGTCTCTACTGAGCATATGTGAATTACAATTTTTCAAAGGCTTATAAACTTGGCCAAATTTGGGTAGGTTGTCACCAGGATGTGAAAAGAGATCTCTGATAGACAGGTTACCGCTCTGTCACTTTGCCAAATTTCAAGCCCCTGATCCAAAACCTGGGGACTGCCTGAGTTTCTCGAAGAAAAGGTCACCACAATTTTTAAACATGGGCAAAACATTTTTCTTTAGCCTCATTCTCAGCAAACGCAGAACTGTTTTTGCTGCCTTTTACATAAATAATAATAAATGTTAATATCAGCCTGAGGCAGACACCTGGCATAGAAAATTGCACTCCAGATAATTAAAGAATTCCAAAAACATAATTTAGAAAAAAATACATTTCAGTATTTTTGACATTTTTCTGTTTGAAATTCTGGGAAAATGCTTACCCTCTCAGTTTTTGTTTCAAACCCCCACCCCAAAAAGGTAGCCTGTGTAGGGGAGCTAGAGAAGATGTAATATTTCGTTCTTAAACTAACACATTTTTACTGTTTAAGTGAGACAGAATGTAACATTGTTTCTTTTGGCGCTAGAAAATACTCAACACATTCAAAATGAGAGTAAAAACACTTTTCATGCTTTGTTACTGTTTTCCCAGGTTCCAGAAAAATTCTCACAGGAAGAATTCCTAGTTTCCAGCAGTCTCTAGTTTTTCCCTTATACAAAGATCTTTATGTCATGGTGTACACCTCAATTTACTTCATCTACACTTCATTTGAGACAGTATTACTGGTAATTCTTGTGCAAGCCAGAAGGATCCCAGAGCGTGATCTTCAAATTACTAAACACCAAGTTTGCTGCTGGTGATTAGTTAAAACATAGTTTAAAGATAATCTAGGTTTGCCCCAAAAACTAAATAAATGTTTTTCCTTGGTTTTCAGTAAGGAAGATAATGTGGGACATGGGCAGGAAGGCTGATGGAAAAGAATGTATAAAATGGAAATGCCCAAGGCTGAGGTGAAAGAAAAACTCAAAAGAGCTTAATGCACTCAAATCAGGGAGAAATCAGAAAAATTCCATTCCAGAATACCAAAAGAACTAACACATGAGTTTGCTAGTTCAATAACAAGGATTTTTAACAAATCTATTTATTTGGAGGCAATACTGTATGGCATGAGAATATTTAAGAAAGGGAGGGGAAAGGCGATCTGGGCAATTATAGACCTGTTAGTCTGACCTCAGTAGTACACAAAGCTTTAGAACAAATTGTAAAGAAAAGAATAATTACATTCATGAAGCTAAATAGAAAAGGGGATGCAATGCAACATGGGTGTATCAAAGGTAGATCATGCCAGTCTAACCTGATTACCTTTGAGAAAATAACTGATATTTTTTAGATGAGGAAAATACAGTAGATTTAATATACTTGGACTTCAGTAAAGCATTTGACTTGGTGCCACATAGAAAATTATTAGTTAGAGTAGAGAACATGGGGTTTAGTACATGAATTATAAGGTGGCAAAGAAACTGGCTATCTAGGAATATACAGCAGATTGTGCTGAAAGGACTTGAGGGAAGTTGCTAGTGGAGTCCCTCAAGGATTGGTCTTAGAGACAATCTTATTATATATTTGTTATTAATGACATTGGCACAAAAAGTATGTGGTGCTAATGATATTTGCTGTGATAAAAAGTGAGGAGTCATTGTCAATACAAAAGAGGATCAGCATATTATACAGGATGTTCTAGGTGACCTTGAAAGGGGAGGTAATGTGCAATGGTGTAATCATAAGAATTTATGCTACAAGCTGGGAGAAAGGCCAGAGTGTGTTGGTCAATCACAGGTTGACTATGAGCCATAAATGTGATGCAGCTGCAAAAAAGTCAAATGTAATTCCACGTTCGATCAGGTGAGGGATTTCCAGTAGAGCTAGAGAAGCATTAATGACATTGTACAAGGAACTGGTAAGGTGTTGTTTGGAATGCTGTGCACAGTTCAGGAAAGATTAATTCAAATTGGAACAGGAGCAGGGAAGAGCTACTAGGATAATTAGAGGAACAGAGAACCTATTTTACTAGAGAAGACTGGAAGAACTTGTCTTGTTTCACCTAGCAAAAACAAGGCTCAGAGGGCATATGAGTGCTCCTTGTACATGCTCCAGGGGAGTAAGCACCAAGGAAGAAAATGCATCTACAGAAAGCACTCATATCCCCTCTGGGTCTTGTTTAACATATAAACTGCCTTCTTCTGATTTCCACCCCAAATGAACAAATTTGGGGTGGAAATCAGAAGAAAGTTTCTAACAATCAGAATGACAAAGAATTATTTTTAACAAAGAGCTAGACAAATTTATTAGTGGGATCATCTGATAGGGTTGTTTGTGATGGTGAGGGGTAGGGTTTGCAGCCCTCAAATCCCTCCAGATTTGTGTTTTATGGTCTTAGAAGTTCATGCTTCAGGGTTTCATCTGGTCATCTGCAAGGGTGAGGAAGGGAATCCCTGAGGAAATATATTCTGTTTCTTTTCTTGTTTCTTCTCCTTCCTTTGAAGCCTTGGGAATGGCAACAGCTCAAGATGAGACACTGGACAGGTTGGACCAGTGCTCTGAGGTGGCACTTAACATTCTATCTCCCACATGATTTGCTGACTAGTTCTTGCTCACATGCTCAGGGTCTAACTGATTGCCATATGTGAGGTGGGAAAGGAATTTTCTCCTAGGCCAGATTGGCAATGACAGTGTTTTTCACCTTCCTCTGCAGTGTGGGATGAAGGTCAATTGCTGGGATTATCTGGGTATATCTCATTTAATCAATTCCCTGCCACTGCAAGGTTTCAGGTGTTAGTGCACCTCAGTCCCTCCTATTCGCTGCCTATGACACATAATAGTCTAGTAACCTGTGGATTGTAATACTTTGGTCTAATTTCAGTTGTTGGGTTTAGTTTGCAGATGCTGGGTTGTGGTGGTGTCCTGTAATATACAGGTGGTCATACAAGATGAACTGTGGTCCCTTCTGATATTAAAATCTATTACTCTAAATTGTAAGGCAATAGCCTTTAATCTAGAAGCCCTTGAAAAGCAGGAAAGAGAGCACCCCACAACCCCATTTTCATAGCACTTTTCAGAGGAGAAACCCACTTGAAGGGAAAATTTGGCAGCTAGATTAATTTGTATAAAAATAAGTTTTCAGTTCTCCCTTTCTGCCTCCTGCAAGTCAACAAACATTTTCTCCTTTCCTTTATTCTTCTCCCAGTTGGCTTCTTTTCCTCTAAACCCTCTATGTCTTTTAAAAAAGGCAGGGAGAGAAGAAATAAAAGGCCACCCTTCACAGCTGCTGTGGCAACAGCAGCACAATGAAATCAGCTGGTCCAGCCTGAGCACAGGACAGTTAAACAAATAAAGCAGCACAGGTGTGCCAGAGGCAGTGCTAATGAGCAGCACATGTTTTCAGTTAAAACTCTTAAATTACAGCCTTTCCAGAGCCAGGGAAATCTTGGGAATGGGGATAACAGGAGATTAGTGACCCTGCCAGCCAAAGAGCTCAGGATTTGAATTGCCAATAAACTGCCAGGCCAGACATTTATCTGCATTTTTATATATTTCCTGTTTTACTAGAAAAAAAATATGATGCCTTTACACTTGCATGAGCTAGAAAGAAGTATTGAAGGAAATAACAGAATTAAGTGAGGCTTTTAACTGATAGAAAGTGTACAGTAACTCTACAATCCCTCCCACTTAATCTAATTAACTTGTCTAATGTAGTAAGTAAGTGCAGCATTATATACTGCTGGGGTAATGTTTGGAAGCAACAGAAGTTTATCTTACACATACTTGCCAGCTGTCACATGTTGGCTACACCCCAGGTTTTTTAATTCTTACTAGTGTCTCTGTAGTCTCAGCCAAAATCATGGTCGGCTGGTTTAGGTCACCAACAATATTTAATCTCATGCCACTGTGGAGATAGAGGACAAAAGTCCCATGGCAGCTTCCTGTCCCCCTACTTCAGTGACTTTGTCCTCTAGACTAGAGGCTCTGATAACTGAGGAGCAGACAGCAGGAGAAAGCTGCTGCAGAGACTTATGGTACAATGATATAGATATCACCCACTTCTAGCCACCTCCTTCCAATTAGTCATTTCAGAGATAGGAAGGGAAGACAGGCAGAATAGGAAAAAGGAGAGACAATGATGGAGAAGGAGACAGAGAGATAAGAGAAATGTGAAATCTTCTACACAAATAGAGGATAGGATCCACACACTTCATCTTCCAGAAAGAGAAAAGGGGACAGCATAGAAAGAACAGGGCTGCTGTCCTTCCCTAGCTGAACATAAGTGAAGTCTTTCCCTAAAGATACTGGAGGGGTTTTTAGAGAGGGAAGAGGTTTGTGAAGAATGTTTGCATGTACAGATAAGCATCTAAACTTGTGGAAGTTTATCTAGACCTCCTTGCACCTCACTTGTCTCCCAGATAGAAAGAAAACTTTAGAAGTCCTGATAATCATATTTACAATAACAATCACCTGAACGCACACAGAGCCCCAAACTTATTTGAAGAATTTATCTCTAGGAAAACATTTTAGATGCTTGCAACTGTGCTTGCTCATTCACCTTCTGAAACTCAGCAGTGTCATTGGATATGACATGGTTTAGGTTACACAAAGGAAACTGATGGGCATTTATTGTCTCCTGCTGGTTGACCTGTTGTATTGTTGTCTATTTTCTAGACATCAGCGGCTTTCCAGGTCAAGGAATGCATTTTATTTTTGGTCATTTAGAAGTAGGAAGTAGCTAATGGGATTCATACTGGGCTTGACAAACCCAGAACAATTCAGTTCAGCTTTGGTTGTTGAATGCAAAGTTTGGTGAACTCAAACTCCTCATGGAATGGACTGTTGGAGCTCAATGTTGGGGTTTTTTTTAGATGGCTGTACAAATATGGCTGCTGACTACTCTACACTGTCCAAGCCCATTCCATGAACCTCTGAGGTCCTGTGTGATAACACTTGGCACACAGACTGAGGCCATATGAGAGCCGAAGAAAACTACACATTCTTGTCTTTGCACTGCAATATATTCACTTTTATACTGTAAAAAGTAAAAAGAACAGGAGTTCTTGTGGCACCTTAGAGACTAACAAATTTATTTGAGCACAAGCTTTCGTGGGCTGCAGCCCACTTCATCTGATGCATAGACTAGAACATACAGCAAGAAGATATTTATACATACAGAGAACATGAAAAGGTGGAAAGTAGCCATACCAACTGTAAGAAGCCAATCAATTGAGAGGAGCTATCATCAGCAGGAGAAAAAAAACTTTAAAAGTGATAATCCAGATGACCCATAGAAGGTGTGAGGAAACTGTAACATTGGGAAACAGATTTAATTAGTGTAATGGCTCAACTATTCCCAGTCTCTGTTCAAACCTCAGTTAATTGTATCTAATTTGCATATTAATTCGAGTTCAGCAGTCTCTTTGGAATTTGTTTTTGAAATTTTTTTGTTGTAAAATTGCCACCTTCAAGTGGCTAGAGAGATTGAAGTGTTCTCCCACTGGTTTTTTGAATATTATGATTCCTGATATCAGATTTGTGTCCATTTATTCTTTTGCATAGAGACTGTCTGGTTTGGCCAATATATATGGCAGAGGGGCATTGCTGGCACATAATGGCATATATCACGTTGGTAGATGTGCAAGTGAACAAGCCCCTGATGGTGTGGCTGATGTGATTAGGTCCTGCGATGGTGTCACTTGAATAGATATGTGGACAGAGTTGGCATCGGGCTTTGTTGCCAGGATAGGTTACTGGGTTAGTGTTTATGTTGTATGGTGTGCGGTTGCTGGTATTTGCTTCAGGTTGGGGGGCTGTCTCTAAGAAAGGACTGGTCTGTCTCCCAAGATCTGTGAGAGTGAGGGATCATCCTTCAGGATAGGTTGTAGATCTTTAATGATGCGCTGGAGAGGTTTTAGTTGGGGGCTGAAGGTGATGGCTCGTGGAGTTCTGTTATTTTCTTTGTTGGGGCTGTCCCGTAGAAGGTGACTTCTGGGTACTCTTCTGCCTCTGTCAATCTATTTTTTCACTTCAGCAGGTGGGTATTGTAGTTTTCAGAATGCTTTATAGAGATCTTATAGGTGTTTGTCTCTGTCTGAGGGATTGGAGCAAATGCAGTTTTATCTTAGAGCTTGGCTGTAGACAATGTAAAAAGAATGGATTGTATCAGAATCCTGTCTCTTCTTTATCAAAGGAGAAGACTATAGGCATGCTGAAAGGTGTCCTGATTGTATGTTGTGCAATGCTAGTGACAACAATATAGTAAGGTGATCTCCCAAACCACTCTTGCAATATTTGAGTTCAGCAGGTTTTAAAGCAATTGGCTAGGATACATTTGCATTTCCATCTCAAGATGAAAAAAATTGCTATTCTCATAATGAATTTGTGGTAGTGCTCTGATTCTCATTTGAGCAGGGCCTGCAAGAAGACCCTTCCTTGAAAGCAATAGCACCCTTATGCTAATTTATAGAGCATGGAGAGATTGAGAAATGAATACAAATATTTAATTAATTGAAAATGAATTCACAATTGGTGCTATTTCAACAAATAGCAAGTGAATTCATAGCAAGCTTCTTTAAGTATCTGCTATAATATAAAGTATGTGGCCTTTGTTGCTCCTCACACCTTTATTAAATATTTATATTAGAAATCCACTGCTATCATAAGCCTCTTTCCCATATCTGGACCTTAGCGTCCAAAATCTGGGTGCTTAGCATGAACCCTTCTAAGCTTAATTACCAGCTTAGATCTGATATCGCTGCCACCAATCAGGATTCTGAGTACCTGATAAACTCTCTGGTCCCCCAAACCTTTCCCTGGGGGACCCCCAAGACTCAGATGCCCTGAGCCTCCAACAAAGGGAAATAACCCACTTCCCTTCCTGCTCTTTACTTCCTCCCAGATTTTCCCGCCCTGGGGATACTAGGAGATTTCCCTGCTTCAATCCCTTGAAACACAAAACAGAGAGGACGATTTACCTTCCCCCCTCCTTCTTCTCCCCCCTCCCAGTCTTTCCCTGAGAGAGACAGTACTCCTGGCACAGAGATTCCTATCCCCTTGCCTTAACTAGGAAAAGAAAATCCAACAAGTTTTAAAAAGAAAGCTTTATATAAAAAAGAAAGAAAAAACACATGACATGATCACTGCATCAAGATGACATAACACAGGGCTATTGCTTAAAAGAAAATATGAATAATCAGCCTTATTCAAAAAGATATCCAATTTAAACATTCCAGCAACTCCACACATGTAAATACAAAATACAATATAAACCTATTGCTTTTCCTTTTGTACTCACAACTTGGGAACAGAAGGGTAGAAAGAAGCTTGGAGATAGAAAAAAAAAAAGCTCTTCCCTCATAGCCGAGAGAAACAAACAGACAGAACAAAGACAAAACACACCCAGAAGTTCCCTCCCTCACTTTGAAAAATCCGGTTTCCTGATTGGTCCTCTGGTCAGGTGTTTGGTTCCCTTTGTTAACCCTTTACAGGTAAAAGAAACATTAACCCTTAGCTATCTGTTTATGACAACTGCAAAGAGTTTCCTGAAGTCCCAGGGCTCAGGCTGTTGATATTTCACACACCAACACATAGTGTTAGGTTATTTTTGTAAAAGGAAAGCAGTGGGGAGGCACACCAACAACTTACTCTCCAGCTCTAATTTTTAAGTAAACATTTTTTAAAAGATGGATTACTCTTTATGGGATATATATATATAGAATGCCATAAATCTTTGTCAGCAGAGATCATATTTTTTTAAATGAATAGTTTTTATTAATGTGGGAAAATTTAGACCAGTCATGATGAAGACTTTAGTAAATGTTGCTGCAGATTAAGTATTTTATAGGAAAAGCTTATGTTTGACAGTCCACTCCCCCAGTCCTCATTACACCCATATTTAATAGACATTGTAACGAATCTGAAATTTTACTTTCAACAAATACAGAAAAATGTGCAGACATTAAATATTCATTCAGGCAGAACATTGGATTTCACACACCTCACCTGCTCATTCATCAGAACGCTTAGTGCAAATGTTACTCTGGATATATAAATAGGTAATGACAAAGGTTGGTTACTACAAAGGTGAAAATAGATATCCTTAAAAACTCTGCAGATGCAGAAAGAAATGCACCAATGGAAAACATAAACAAACATGATCAGGAAGATGTAGCTGTTGAATGAATCACTTATGCAAGTAAATAATATATTGGGTAGCTGACTATCCTGAACTGAATAAGCTGGGGGCAACTGTAAGACCTAGTAATTCCTTGTTTGACACTGTTTGTTTTTTACATTCTTTTTGAGGGAACAATAGAGTGCAGTGATATTCAAGGTCTCTCCCATAATAAACATACCTCACAATGAGACTTAGTGATATTGTGCTCTTCAAAAGAGACTAGTGTGTGGAAAAATCACTAGGATTCCCTTCATTAATGGTTCATTAAGTGGTTTGATGTCTGTAGGTATTAAAAAAGAGTCAAAGGGACTGGACACTTAAGCCTAAACTAAACCCTCAATCCTGCAAAGACATACATATATGTTGAACCTTACGCAATCATTCCTGTTTCTTCAAGGCAGATAATTCAATTAATTTAGTTGCCCCCTTCCCACATTTTGTGAATCGTCTGCTTACAGACTGCAATTTTAGTGAATTTTTGCTTTTTCTAATGAATAATTATTGGTTTATGCTTTTTTAAATTGTGAATATTTTAAAGTCAAATGATACTTATCGTTAGTTTTGACTGGACACAGTATTGTTTCTGTGACATAAATGGTTGAGTAAAACACTAAGAATCTGGTATCTCATGTAAATATGTACATTTCAGGATGAAATTTGCCTTCCTCTAATATTACTTAAAAAGTTTGTGTTTTCTATAAAAATTTTTTGCAAGACAGATATTCACAAGAAGATTAATGAAAACCAAACATTTTAACAGAAAGTAAACACAAGGGCACACAAACAGCAGAATCAAGATAGAATTTTTAACTTAACAGTTTTTGTGTTATTTGCTCAGCTCTGCTTTCTGTTCCATTTACCATGGACCTTCAGTTAAAAAAATAACAACAATAACACAAATATGCCATGTCCAAGTTAGGCTCATTGGAAATTCCTCTTTCAAAACAAAAGGCTTTATTACACACTACTTAGATTTTTTGGCTAACTAGAAAAAGACAGCTGGGAAAAAAAAGTCTACCTATTACAGAAATCGGCAACCTTTAGCACGCAGCTCACTAGAGTAAGCATACTGGCAGGCCAGACCTGTTTGTTTAGACTGCTGCGTCTGCAGGTTCAGCCGATCGCAGCTCCCACTGGCTACGGTTCACTGTTCCAGGCTAATGGGGGCTGTAGGAAGCGGTGCAGGCCGAAGGATGTGCTGGCAGCCACTTCCCGCCACCCTCATTGGCCTGGAGCAGTGAACTGCGGCCAGTGGGAGCCGTGATCGGCCAAAACTGCAGATGCAGCAGGTAAACAAACTGGCCCGGCCTGCCAGGGTGCATACCCTGGCGAGCCACGTGGCAAAGGTTACTGACCCCTGATCTATTAGATAGCCTACTAACCACCCATTACCAAAAAAGTTGGGCATAAAATAGTATTTAATAATCATATACTGTGACTAAGCTACAGCCAGGTAGAAAGCTTGTACTCATTTCTATCAACGGCTGCACAGAAAAGGAAATGGAAACATACGGAGTTAAGTTTTTACGAACATTTTACACGCTAGTTGTGTCTGTGTGGTGTTCCCCTCCCAGAGGCAGTCCACACAGAAGATAAGAATTTACTACTGCTACCAACTATTAGTGTTACTTGTTTTACTTCTGTGGTAGAGGTCTGTACTTTGGAATCCAAATTTCAACCAGTTCTATCTTCAAGCCTCTTTGTCCACAATAAACCAAGGTGAGCTCCTCATCCATTCTTCAGGGTTTTTTTGAATGTCATGGAAGAGAGCCAAAGCAGCATAAAGTGAGGAGGATTTCCTTTGCACCGTGTGACGTTTCAGTCCATATGCTTGATGAATGTCAATGTGATGTAACTGGAATATGCTTTATGCAAAAGGTCTCTTGTAAGGTATCATTATAAATGTTATAACCCACTGAATTTATTCATCTTATTTGTATGAATGTATCATTCTTGTATCTGAAACTAGAAATATGAAGTATTACTCTGAGGTACTATTATAATTATGCAAAGTGTGGGCCATTAATGGTGGCTAAGGAACTTGATGGCTCCCACTGATTAGGACGATTGGTTGTGAATGCCTGCAAGCTTTCCTGTGTACATGACACGGACATGAGTAATGAAGAATGAAGTCTTACAGTGACACATGACCATCTTAAACCTGGGGCTTTTCCATTTAGGAGGAGGGGTGAGAACCCAGAGAGACAAAAGATTCCCACCTTGGGCCAAAGCTATAAAAGGGGGTGGAACAGAACAAGAGGGGCTGCCAGTCATGAGAAATCCCCTATTTAGCACCTGAGCTGGAACTGACAAGGACTGTACCAGGGGAAAGGATTGGGAAGGAGTCCAGTCTGTGAAAGAAGCTTGTTGGAACATCTCTGAGGGTGAGATTTACCTGTATTCAGTTTCTTAATGTATTAGGCTTAGACTTGTGTGTTTTGTTTTATTTTGCTTGCTTTGTTCTGTCTGTTATTGCTTGAAAGCCCTTAAATCCTACTTTTTATACTTAATAAAATCACTTTTGTTTATTAATTAACCCGGAGTAAGTGATTAATACGTGGGGGAGCAAACAGCTGTGCATCTCTCTCTATCAGTGTTATAGAGGGTGGAGAATTTATGAGTTTACCCTGTATAAGCTTTATACAGAGTCAAATTGATTTATTTGGTGTTTGGATCCCGCTAGGTGTCTGGGTGCTGGAGACAGGAGTACTTGCTGAGCTGTTTTCAGTTAAGTCTGCAGCTTTCGGGGTGTGGTTCAGACCCTGGGTCTGTGTTGCAGCAGGTTAGCATGTCTGGCTCAACAAGACAGGCTTCTGGAGTCCTAAGACATCAAAGAAAACGGGTTCAGAGGTAGTTTCAGCACTTCAGGTGACAGTCCAAGGAGGTCTCTGTGCCCGAACCCATGACACACAGGTACTGTGGAAGATCACCAGGGATATGCACAGGAATTTAAATTTGACTGCTTTTGGAGGGACACATTAAATACACACATATTATACACATTAAACTGCACACATGCACACAATATGCATAGAAACAACCAGAAGTATACTCACCATTTCAGTGAAAATTCATGCGCCTTGGATCCATATGAATAAATGTATCCACAAGTACTTGGCTATGGCTGGGGTATAGAACTGCTCCAGCCCCAGGAGCTCTCTTCTTCCCTGCCCCGGCCCTGGGGCCAGAGGAGCTCTGTGCCTCCACTGCTTTTTGGGAGGGCTGTGCCCCTTCTCCCCCCATCCCCTTGTGCATGCCCCTGAAGACAGCCATAAGGCTGCTTTTTTGAGAACAGGGTTTTAAATAAGTTTCAGCTACTTTCTAGCATAAACTGTTTTTAAATATGGTTCTGCCAAACCTGGTTTGACTCTAGTTAAATGTTACTGTTAGTCAGGAACATTAAAATACTCTCTCTGTGCCAAGAGCTAGCTAGTTTTTTTTTTTTTTTTTAAAGATGGGGAAGCCTTTTTTCTCAGGCCTTGGCTACACTTGCAAGTTGCAGCGCTGGTGAGGGGGTTACAGCACTGCAGCTTACCAGGTGTCCACACTTACAAAGCTCAGGTCTGGTACGGGTGTAGCGAATCCAGCGCTGGTTATGCAGCGCTGGTCATCAGGTGTGGACACTCACCAGCACTGTAATTGGCCTCCAGGGTATTAGGAGGTATCCCAGCATACCTTTTCAGCCTCTCTGGTCATCGTTTAGGACTCCACTGCCCTGGGCTCAGGTGACCCGCCCTTTAAATGCCCCGGGAATTTTAAAAATCCCCTTCCTGTTTGCTCAGCGAGGC
>NC_133770.1:171246222-171294641 GCF_003597395.2 Chelonoidis abingdonii | reverse complement strand
GATAGCTGCCCACAATGCACCACTCACAACAGCACTGCAAATGCTGCAAGTGTGGACACACTGCAGCGCTGGTCGCTGTCAGTGTGGACACACTGCAGCGCTGGCCCTACACAGCTGTACGACCACAGCTGTAACTACCAGTGCTGCAAAAATGTAAGTGTAGCCATGGCCTCAGTGTTTTCTTGTGCTCAAAACTAACCTACCTTGCAGTGTTAGATAAGGCATGACACAGTATAATCTCAATGTGTTTGTTCCAAGCCCAATGTAGATGATACTGGAAAAGTTAGATAGAGATCTGAGATCTGTGAATGAAAGATATTATATACAGTTCAAAGTAATTACTACTACTATGATAACTTGCTTGCAGAGATTGAATTCTCCTTGTTTTTCTTGACAGCTGTCTGTTAAAAATCTCATTCACTAGTATGTAAGAGACTGAAAGAAATCCAAGCATGGTGTTTTGTTGTTTTTGTTTGTTTATTATTGTTGACCAGACAGCCTTCCCCCATCCTGCCATCAGGAAGGCAATCCATTGTCCTAATTAGCAAAGGCATGTCTAATATTTATTCAGAGAGATCAGCAAGAACATGAAGCTTCTCAATTATTTCTTTTAAATACAGAACAAGGTGAGCCAGAGAATTAAGCTTTTGTGTTGTGAACAAATGTGCTTTTATTACCTGACCACTTGACTTGCAAATCCTCCACATTATACCATAATTACAATTCTGGGATGCAAGTGATATATAATATCACACAATTCATTGTTTCTGCTATTTACAATATTAATGCCAAGCACTAAAATGTCTTTCAGAATTGTAATTAAATAAGCCAACAACCAGCCAGTAATTTAGAGAAGGTTATTCAATAACCACGCAATGAAACTATAGTGAAATCTGTCTAGAAGAAAACATTACTGTACCACAAAGAAAGGAATGATAGACACTAGAATTTTAATCTGATCTCACACCTACACAGGCATAGCACTTAAAAATACAATAATTTATGTGTCAGAGGCCTGGTCTACACCTAAAACTTAAGTTAAACTAGCTACATGGCTTTGAAAAATTTCATGCCCTGTGTCACTCTTCACTGTAGACTTAGCTACATCAACAGAATTCTTCTGTTGATCTAGCTACTGCCTCTCCAAAGGCTGGATTAACTACAGCAATGGAAAAACCCCATCCAATTTAAAAAATCCTGTGAAAAAAATAGTATTGTTCTGCTAGCAGGATTTATATTACTGTAGTCAAAATTAGCCATCTAGATGTGGAGGACTAGTCTTATAGCATTTGTTTATTACACAAAGCTGATTAATGACAGAGCTACTAAGCTAACTTCATTTTTTCCACCATTCTATTTCTTTTCTGTTTAATTATCTTGCCTCTTTGAATACTCAGACATAACCTTTTCCGCTTCTACTAATGGGTATCTCAAGCCACATGGTGATGACAGCTTCAGTCATGCCTTCCAGAACAACATTTAAAGAAGAAAGCCTGAAGCAAACAATTGTGAGAAAGAAGAATACAGAACTATTTAAAGGGAGAAAGAGACTAAGTATAAGCATCAGTAAGGCAATGACAGGAAGCAAATGCTGAACAATGAAGAAAGTGAAACACCTAAGGGAGGGAAGGAGAGAATGGATAAGTCCATTAAGTGAGATGTTATAATTGAATAGGTGATGATGAGTCAAAAAGGAATGTAGACGGAGGGCAAATTAAGAGTGGCTAGGGGTCAATGAAAACAGAGAAAACTGGGACAGGAATGTAAAGGTACACTAGAAAGAGAAATAAAAAGAGAGATTGATTGAAAAGGTAATAAAACTAAATCTCAACTAATCTTGGGAGCTGGAAAGAGCTCAAACAGGAATATTGTTTTGCTTTTAGTCTTGCTTAAAATGTTTTACTTTAACTAGCGTCTCAACCCACAAACCTACTGGAAGGAACAGATAGAGAGATTATGCAAGTGAAGTGGGCCATCATTCTATCCCATGTAACTACCAGCACATTTTGTGCAAAGACTGCAATGTACTGTACCGAGTACATTATGGTACTGTTTTGGAGCTCAGTTCCAGAGGAAGTTAATTTGCCAAGTATCAGATTTTGTTGCATGCCAATACCTCATGGATAAAGTGATTAGGAGCTTTAAAGGAGATCTGGCATTTTACATTTCATTCTGCTGTATAAGAAGGGGAAAATGGCATTACTAAACAAATATTCCACAATAATGATAAAGTTCTACATGAGGGATACTGCAATGTTTGGGGCCATTTATGAATTTATCATTTTTTATTTCTCATTCACTTATTGTTGGGATTCCCTCCAAGAGTTTTTCCACTCAGCTTATCCAGAACACCTTGTCCAGTTCTGGGAGAACACTTCATCCAGTTCTCTGGGATCCAAAATGCTCAGACTCCAGATTTCAGCACTCAGATTCCGTGATTTGGCGTACAGCAATACTATGCTGAGATGATTAGACTCAAGTGTAGGGGATGGGTATAGGATGTACCACACTTCTAAAGTTGCGCAGAAACCCTCTCTCTTCATATATATTTACACATCTCAAATAATGAAGAGGACAGGTCGCTGATACAGAGCAGACTGGATCACTTAATAAGGTTGGCACAAGCAAACAATGTGTGTTTTTATATGGCTAAATGTAAATGTATACATCTGAGAACAAAGGATGTAAGCCATACTTACAGAATGGGAGACTCTATCCTGAGAAATAGAGACTTTGAAAAAGATTTTGTGGGCATGGTAGATAATCAGCTGAACATGAAATCTCAGTGTAATGCTGTGGCCAAAAGCACTAATGTGGATGCACAATTGGGGGAATCTTGAGTAGGAGCAGAGAGGTGATTTTACCTCTGTATTTAGTATCAGTGTACCAAGTAACTGCTGGAATACTATGTCTATTCTTGTCCACAATTCAAGAAGATAGTGTGACAGAGCCAGGCCAGTGGGGTGCAGGAGTCTGGTCCTATTGGTATCCAGGGGGGTGGGAGGGCGAAGCTCACCCACTTCTAAAGGACCTCCCCCCAGCCTAAGGGGAGGACCCACAGGTCTGGGACACCAAGTAATTCCGTGGGACAACTAATGAAAAAACAGGATCGGGAGTGAGGTCATAGGGCTAAACAAAGGGAACCTGATGGGGACACTGAGCAGAGAACCCCGGACAACGCCCACTGCTCCTCGAAGGCTCAAGGGAGCAGTGGACGCCCCAGAGGAACTGTGCCCGGATGCGTGAACAACGGGGAACGGAAATAGGCCCTTACAGTCGCAGGAAATCGCCGTCGGCCGCAGGAAATCCCGTCGCTGCAGAAGTATCGGTAGAGGGAAATTATAGTGTCATGGATGAGTAGTTTTCTCTGTTCCCTGAGTGACCAGAAGCAGGGTCTGCCACTAGAAGTAATCAGGATCATGCTAGAACCAATTAAGGCAGACAGGCTGATTAGAACACCTGCAGCCATCAAGGCAGGCTAATCAGGGCCACCTGGGTTTTAAAAAAAGGAGCTGTCTCCGTCAAACGAGGGAGAGCCAGAGGAGAGGAAGTGTCGTGTGAGGAGGCTGGAGCAAAAGAGACACAAAGTGGCTGAGACTGAAGTGGTGTGCTGCTGGAAAGGACTAAGGAGTAAAGCATTAACAGACACCACGAGGAAGGTCCTGTGGTGAGGATAAAGAAGGTGGTGGAGGAGGCCTTGGGGAAGTAGCCCAGGGAGGTGTAGCTGTCACACAGCTGTTACAAGAGGCACTACAGACAGCTGCAAATCTATAGGGCCCTGGGCTGGAACCTGGAGTAGAGGGTGGGCCCATGTTCCCCCCAGACCTCCCAACTCCTGATCAGACACAGGAAGAGTTTATGCAGACGGTGGGGGAGATCACTGAAGTGAGCAAATCTGCCAATAAGCGCAGAACCCACCAAGGTAGAGAAGGAATTTTGTCACAATAGTTACATTCAAGAGGGTTCAGAGAAGAAACTCAACAATGGTTAAAGGATTGGAAAATGTATTTTATAATGATAGATTGAAGGATCTCAATCTAGTACCTACCAAGGGAACAAAAATGTTACCAGCTGGATCTTCAATCTAGTAGACAAAACTAGATTCCAATAGCTGTAATTTAAAGCTAGATAAGTTCAGACTAGAAATAAGATTCAAATCTTTAGCAGCGAGGGTAATTAATTATTGGAACAACTAACCAACCATTGTAATAGATTCTCCCCATCAAGTTGAATTTTAAATCAAAATTGGACGTATTTCTAGAAGTTATGCTCTAGCTCAAATAGGAAGTAACTCAGCGAAGTCCTACAGCTTGTGTTATGCAGGAGGTCAGACTAAATGTTCACAGTGGTTATTGAATTTACATTACAAATTCAAAATGTAGAACCTGATCTTGCAAGCGAATCTGTCTGGGAGCTTCATTAACATCAGGGGGGATACCTTTACAGAGAGGTTTGCAGGTCTGAGGCCTTACTTTTAAGGAATCTCTATGCAATATTTGCTTTAAATTACAGCTGTCAAGCAATTAAAAATTAATCATGATTAATTGAACTATTAAACAATAATCAAATATCCAAAAATATTTCAAAAAATGGTGTTTTCCACATTTTCAAATATATTGATTTCAGTCATAACACAGAATACAAAGTGTAAGATGCTCACTTTATATTTATTTTTATTACAAATATTTGAACTGTAAAAACAAAAGAAATAGTATTTTTCAGTTCACCTAATACAAGCACTGTAGAACAATCTCTTTGTCCTGAAAGTTGAATTTACAAATTTAGAATTATGTACAAAAAATAACTGTGCTCAAAAGTAAAACAATGTAAAACTTTGGAGCCTACAAGTCCACTGAGTCCTACTTCTTGTTCAGCCAATCACTCAGACAAACAAATCTGTATATATTTAAGGGAGATAATGCTGCTCACTTCTTATTTACAAAGTCACCTGAAAGTGAGAACAGGCATTTGCGTGGCACTGTTGTTGCTGGTGTCGCAAGATATTTATGTGACAGATGAACTAAAGATTCATATGTTCCTTCATTCTTCAACCACGATTCTGGAGGATATGTGTCCATGCTGATGATGGGTTCTGCTTGATAATGATCCAAAGCAGTGGGGACTGACACATCTTCATTTTCATCATCTGAGTCAGATGCCATCAGCAGAAGGTTGATTTTTCTTTTTTGGTAGTTTAGGTGCTGTAGCTATCTTTAGAAATCTCATATTGTTTCCTTCTTTGCATTTTGTTAAATCTGCAGTGAAAGTATTCTTAAAACAAATAACATGTGCTGGGTCATCATCCGAGACTGCTATGATGTGAAATACATGGCAGAATGCAAGTAAAATGCAGAGCAGGAGACATACAATTCTCCTCCAGGTAGTTCAGTCACAAATTTAATTAACACATTTTTTTAATGAATGTCATCAGCATGGAAGCATGTCCTCTGGAACAGTGGCTGAAACATGAAGGGCCATACGAATGTTTAGCATATCTGGTACATAAATACCTTGCACTGTTGGCTACAAAAGTGCTCTGTGAATGCCTATTCTCACTTTCAGGTGACATTGTAAATAAGAAGTGGGCAGCATTATCTCCCATAAATGTAAACAAACTTGTTTGTCTTAGCGGTTGGCTGAACAAG
Organism: Chelonoidis abingdonii; assembly: GCF_003597395.2. Taxonomy (NCBI): domain Eukaryota; kingdom Metazoa; phylum Chordata; order Testudines; family Testudinidae; genus Chelonoidis; species Chelonoidis abingdonii. The sequence goes on along the minus strand of NC_133770.1, from coordinate 171,288,996 downwards.
AAGTAGGACTGAGTGGACTTGTAAGCTCTAAAGTTTTACATTGTTCAGTTTTTGAGTGCAGTTATGTAGCAAAAAAAAAACTTTAAAAAATCTAAATTTTTAAGTTGTGCTTTCACAAGAAAGAGATTGCCCTACAGCAATGGTTCCCAAAAATGAGGGACATACTGGCCACCTCTTCCAGCAGCTCCCATTGGCCTGGAGCAGTGAACCGCGGCCACTGGGAGCCGTGATCGGCTGAACCTGCGGACGTGGCAGGTACACAAGCTAGCCCGGCCCGCAAAGGGCTTTCCCTATACAAGCGACGGAACAAGTTTGGGAACCATTGCCCTACAGTATTTGTATGAGGTGATTTGAAAAATACTATTTATTTTGTTTATCATTTTTACTGTACAAATATTTATAATACAAATAATAATATAAAATGAGCTCTGTACATGTTATATTCTACATTGTAATTGAAATCAATATATTTGAAAACGAAGAAAAAAATATCCAAACAAATTTAATCAATCAATTTCAATTGGTGTTCTGTTATTTAACAGTGCAATTAAACTCTGATTAATCACAATTAATTTTTTAAATCACGATTAACTTTTCTGAGTTAATCGCGTGTGTTAACTGTGATTAATCGACAGCCCTACTTAAAATTCATGATTTCAGTGTATTTTCTGACTGTAAGCCCATTTGCTAAAATATTCATGGCAAGTCAGAACAAAAGGGCTATAAATGCAGTCAAAGAAAATTTGTTTGAAAATGTAGAGTATGTTCACATATATTTTTTGTAGCGTTCACTCAAGTCTATATGCCAGTGAACAAAGACCACTTAACAAAGTATATTTACCCACAGAAATCATTAAGAGCCAATTAGTTTTCAAAGCTGATAGACAAGATAAAATACCCAAGGATGAATTTTCCTGTAACACATGTTTTCATTTAGAGATTTAGCTGAACACAGTTTCTGACTGGATTTATTTGCTTAGAAAGTTAAAAATGGGTTGGAGAGGGAATATTACAGAGGGCACAGGTAGTAAACCTAGAAAATGTTCTTGAAAAGCCTGAGGATATTTCAATGTCTGGATTCCACTTTACTTTCCCAAAAGACGGAGAGAGAGAGAGGGGAGGGGAGGGGCAAATACCCTTACAGGACTGCACTACGGCCAAATTGCACTTCATCCAACATAATGTGTTTTATAGCTACCAAAATAATCCAGTTTGTGGTTTCAAACACAGCAATGCCGCTAAAATGAATGGCACAAACCCTATAGTCTTCACAGGAATGGATTGTCTGTAGGAAGAAAGTCTATTGATTTCCCTGAAAAGGCGAAGTTACACTAGCGGGAAATGCCTGAGGGTAAATGCTTGTGGCATGACCCTCATTTTAAAATCTGAAAGGCATTTCCTATAGTGCTGAACCACCCCAAACTTCCACAGTCAAACCACAAAGTTCCTTATTCAGCTTTCTAATTAGATAACTCTTTCATCAGCAGCAGTGCGGAGAACTGACAACATTCAATAATCAGTTAGGTTTGTCACAGCTAGCGCTGTGTGGGGTCTAGTATTAGTGTTTGTTTTCCACACATCTAAAAAGATCTCAGGGAGCTACAGATGTGGCCAGAATTATGCAAGATCTGGTGATCTCAAGATGTCTCAGTATTTGGATGGTGGTTATACTGGCAGAAAAACAGATCTCATTTTATTTGTGCCCAACAAATGAATTTTAGAGGCAAAATAAAGCATATTAAAACACTGAAAAATACTAAGATATCCAGATTTTCCTAAATATCAAGATAGTCACATTTCCACAGACTAAAGTGCACTTTCATAATGATATATATATATATATATATATATTGTGACAAAGTTCCTCCTCTACCTTGGTGGGTCCTGCGCTTCTTGGCAGATTTGTTCACCTCAGTGATCTTCCCCACAGTCTAGGTCAACTCCTCCTGCATCTGATCAGGAGTTGGGAGGTTTGGGGGGAACCCGGGCCTCCCTCTACTCCGGGTTCCACCCAGGGGCCCTGTGGATTGCAGCTGTCTATAGTACCTCCTGTAACAGCTGCCACTGCAGCTCAACTCCCTGGGCTACTTCCCCATGGCCTCCTCCAACACCTTTTTATCCTCACCACAGGATCTTCTCCTGATGTCTGATAATGCTGAGATCTCTAATCCTCCAGCAGTACACTCTTTCACTCTCAGCTCCTTGCCTTCTTGCTCCCAGCTCCTCACTCGCACTCCTTCTCCTCTGGCTCCTCCTTGCCTGACTGGGGTGAGCTCCTTTTTAAACCCAGGTGCCCTGATTAGCCTGCCTTGACCTGCCCCCATAATGTGGAAGCTATTAAATGTATGTGTGTATGTACTGCAGGGGTCGGCAACCTTTGGCACACGACTCACCAGAGTAAGCACCCTGGTAGGCCAGGCCGATTTGTTTGCCTGCTGTGTCCGCAGGTTTGGTCGATCGCGGCTCCCAGTGGCCGCGGTTCTCCGCTCCAGGTCAACGGGGGCAGTGGAAAGCAGCAGCCAGCACATCCCTCAACTCGTGCCGCTTCTTGCAGCCCCCATTGGCCTGGGATGGCGAACCGCGGCCAGCAGAAGCCATGATCGGCCGAACCTGCGGACACAGCAGTTAAACAAACCAGCCCGACCCACCAGGGTGCTTACTCTGGCCAGCTGCATGCCAAAGGTTGCCGACCCCAATGTACTGTATTCATGGGAAATACATTTTTGGAGCTGAAAAGAAAAGAGATTAATGAAGGGAACTTATCTGAAACTTTTAGCCCAGGGAGGATTTGATAGCTAATGAACTATTCAAGAATTATGTGAGTGTAATGTGAAAAGTGATCCTAGACCTCATGTAAATGACTCAATAACCTTATGGTTTTGGGGATAAAGTCGTGGGTGGGTGGGAAGGAGGGGCTGAAGGAGACCTCCGTTTTAACAGACATCTTTTTGTAGAATGTAGATGCATGAGAGACCCAAGGTCTAAAAACATTTTGCAACATTTTTAAAGCACCTAAATCTCATTGACTCAATTGGACTTAAGTGCTATTAAAGATTTTACTCTAGCTATAAAAGAACATGATAGAAAAAACCCATTTCTGGACAGGCTGTCTTGAACTTCCTGTTGAGGAGGAATGAATGACAGTAGATGCTGTCTGTTCCCAAACTTGGAGGTAAAAGACTTAATTATCTGAGCCATCAGTTTCCTGCACAGCTTGTCTGTGTAACACAAATCTAGTTCTAAAGATTTTTTTCATCACTGTAGTCTATAAGCAGGCCCACTTTTTCTGCCAGAAAGTATTCCTATACTCGTGCCAGCTGACATGGGCTCATATGGCTTGGACTTCTGGGTTGTTTAATTATGACGTAGACACTCAGGCTTGGCCAGAGCCCAGTCTCTAGGAATCTGTGAGGTGGGAGGGTCCCAGAGGTCAGGCTGCAGCCCGAACATGAATGTCTACATAGCTCCTTAGCCGAAGCCCTGCAAATCTGAGTCAGCTGGCACAGGCCAGCCAAGGGTATCTAGTTGCAATGTAGACATACAGTATGAGAGAGAAAGTGGACCTGCTTATAGGCTATAGTGATAAAAAAAATCCTTAAAACTAGATTTGTGTTACACAGACAGGCTATACAGGGACTTGATGGCTCAGATAATAAAGACTTATCTTAGGTCACCTGTTAAAATCAAGTCCATGTATGATGGAAGGGCACATATGATGCCTGTTCTCTAGAGATAAAAGGTTCTCTATTTTATTACTTGTCACCAGAATTATCCAGTTCCATCCAGCTGCACAGAACTGAGGGCATAAATGAGGGCAGTGTCAATAAAAATACAAATGTAAGAAATGAATAAAGTACTATTTGGAGTCCTGTCACTGAGGGCTTCCAACTTGTAGAACATGGGTTCCTTCTAAGGGAAATTATCCTTTCAATTGTTTTTGTCTTACTCCTTTCCAATACTAGCTTCACTGCCTGGAAGATGCAGGCAGCTAAGTCTGAGGACCTGTCTACTACTTCTCTATTAGCTCTATCTACATATCTATATGCTTCTACTTTATATAAAATGTGAATGCAGTAAAACAAACAGTAATGAGCAAGGTTAATAGGTAGTGTACATGCAACAAAAGATAAGGTGCAACAAATTATACAAAGTAGGTAAATAGATACATTGTTCTTGTCTTCATGCAAGATATTTCCCAGGAAAGAAATCCCTAGTGACTGTATTTCCTGTGGCTACTTATTTAGAACAATTTGTGAAGAAAATATTCAAAGTGTGTTTCTGTGTATAAAAGTGAGTTCTGAACCATCCCTGCAGGATTATTTGATAATTTGCACGGTCTACTTCCTTTAGAATTTTAATTATAAAAAAGTCATAACAGTCTGATATAAAATGCGCCAAGAAGGTTTTAAGCCCAATTAGAATTGAATGACCTAACACATGCGGGGAACACTGGCAACACATAATATTTTTGTGGATTCATGAGAAAATGAAGTACATTTTTTCCTTTGAATTAATTAAAATAGACATTTATTTTAGGCAGAAAATGCCATTTTGCTATGATAGGCCAGAATTCATTTTCACTGATGAAAATGATTAAATTTTCCCACAGATCAAAAACCTATCAATACCTTGTTTAGAAAGAAAGAAAGAAAGAAAGAAAGCCCTCACTTTTCACATGGTACTAACTGTGAAGGGAAATGAGACAAATTTAGTATTTTGGGTCCTGATTTAGCAAGGTACTTAAGCATGTCTACACTTTAAACAAATGAGATGTCCCACTCACTACTACTATGGGACTAATCGTGTGCTTCAAGTTAGGCATGTGCTTATATCTTGCTGAATCAGGGACTTAGAAGCTGACTCCTTTCTCATTTTTTTAAATGGATTGGCTATCAATACAGAAGTCAAGTTCGTCATAGAAAAGCTGTCTTCCCCCAGCTTAGAATGGAGATGTGTCCATTTTCACAAGATACCCACATTCTCTATGCTCTAATTATTTTGAATTGTTTCATTATGACTGGGGCTTGGGATTTTTGTTTTTCATTTTCACCAGCTTTACCTTTCGATTCTAGTTGTGAAACATGCAATGTCCATTAAAATACTTGATATACTTGGCAGGTATCTTATTTTTATACGCCTCCTGTATTATTTGTTAGCTCATAGAAAGCACTCCTCCAAAGTGTAATTTGCAGTATTGCTACTAACAAAACAGAGCTAAAACAAAATTAACACCTGAACTAGTACCTCCAAAAGACAGCAATGAATTACTGAAGACAATGAAGCTATTAAGTAAGAATTGGGAAACCTCTGCTTTGTACTACATTCCCCTCTAAGTATCAAATCCTTAGGAGAACTTTGAAATGAAATTCAAATTATACTAACTCCTTGTCACTAGAAACTTTTAATGTTTCCACTCCTGCCAGAACATTTACTGGGAAGAAACAAAAAGCTCAAAATAATAGAAGAATTAATCCAAGGCTGCTATTATGAATACAGCAAAAATCAGCATGCACAAAGGGGGGGAGACAGAAAGTGATTGTAAACAGACAGTTATGATTATACATATGGTAGACACAAACCGGCAATTTTGTAGGCGGAAGAAGGAAAGGGTCTTTCAATAAAACCAAGATTAAAACTTTTACATATTGTACTTAAAAATGTATATCTTGTACTAAGCAAGACTAGCAGTGTTACAGAAATCAGCATCAACTAAAAACTGGTATGTTCCCCTTTTTGGTTGGTCTCAGATTATGGTGCTTGCATAGATTTTTGGGACCAGTATTTTAGATACAATAAAAGACTAAGACCTGGATTGTGAAAACTCTTCTGTACATGCAGAGTTTTACTCACATGCGTAGTCTAATTAAAATTGGTGAGATTACTCATGTATATAATGTTATACATATGTTTAAGTGATTGCAGGATTGGGACTTTAGGGTATAATCCTTCTTTTGTTGAAGTCAATGGCAAAATTTCCAATGTTGTCAGCTGGGCCCTCTTTAAACAGGATTATTGGTAGAGATTTGAAGATTCCATGTACTGCTTAATGTATAAAAACAACAAGGAGTCCTTGTCGCACTTCATTGATTAACAAATTTATTTGGGCATAAGCTTTCTTGGGCTAAAACCTACTTCATCAGCTGTGTATAACTCTTCTCCACATAGCCAGAACAGAGCTATGTATTCAATACAAATGTCATCATACAATTCGGAATATTCCACTGGGAGGGGAGTGAGTATATTGCTAGGATTCGTGTAACTATCTAAATGTTTATATGCCTCTATTACCATAGTATCTAAATGCCTTACAATCTTTAATTTCACAGCACTCATCTCTGGTACGGTAGTACTATCATCCCATTTTATAGATGGGAGCTGAGGCAGAGGGACACAGTGATTTGCCCAAGGTCACACAGGAAGTCTGTTGCAGAGCAGAGGCTTATACACAAGTCTCTAAAGTCCCAGGCCATCCTTCCTAGAAGTATGTGCATTTCCCAAGCCTGTGATGCATTCATGCTAAACAGGTGGGTGTCCAGCCATGAAGCTGTTCCTTCCCCAAGTGCTTTTGGTGAAGGAGCCCCTTTATGTTAACCTTTCTTCTCTCTTTCCCTGTGTACTGCAGTAGGTAGTTCTGTGCTTTAACATAGCAGATATATTTGTAGATGCCCGATGCACAACAAATAGGACATCCCACCACATTATGAAATGTTTCTCACAAATTAAAAAAATCTCTCTCTCCAGGCATTAAGGTCATCCCTGGACTTCAAAATGAGTTTGTCCTAGATCAGTTAAAACTATTTCTTGATTTTCCACAGTGATTCTTATTACTGAGTTATTTAACTGAAAAATTCCTGTAGTGTTAGAATTATTTTAACAGATTCATGTTGTGTGAAAAGGGTCATGGATAAAAGTTTAATTTAATTTAATTTAATTTTAAACTTTGAAGCGTAGGTATTTACTACCTTGATTATGGAGGGCAAAGAACACAATCTCCATGAACTGTAGCATTCTTGTTAAACTAAATGTGCTTTTATTTTTTTCTTTCTCCCTCATCCTTCTATATTTAAATCTTTTTATTACTCAATTACTCTTGCATTGTAAACTACTTCCACTCAACTTCATTATATACTGTACAGTAATAATTTATGAATATATTATTTGCCACTGACAGTTCTCATATCACAGCATTGGTATTTTCTGTGCAAGTGCAACAATTGCCTGGCTATTTTTGGAGGATCATGCTGTACTTTTTGTTTTGCTTTGAAATTAATTTTTTTTGTTATATTTCCCATATTTTTTCCCCATGAGACTTACTTGAAGAGTGGCTTTAAATGTTTCAAATGTTACTTTAAAATCTCTAACACAAGCACCTGTTGGTCTCTCCACTGCCCCTTTTTTCTTATTCATAGAACCATGGAAATGAAGGGATGGAAGGGCCCTCAAGAAGTCACCAAATCCTGCCCACTGTGATAAGGTAGGAACAAGGACACCTAAACCATCCCGGACAGCTATTTGTTTAACCTGTTCTGAAAAAAAATTCAAGTGATGGGGTTTTCACATCCTCCCTTGAAAGTCTATTCCAGATCTTAATGACCCGTATAGTTGCAAAGTTTTTCCTAATATCTAATCTAAATCTCTCTTGCTGCAGATTGAACCCATGACTTCTTGTCCTACCTTCAGTGGACCTGGGGAACAGTTGAGTACCTCAAACAATTCAGAGTATCTCATGTATTTATAACAAACTCACAAGTGCTCAACCACATCCAGTTTGGTCCACCAATCCTCCTCCACATATGAATTGGTGAAAATAAACTCCAGGGTACAGTACCTAGTGCTGCCAGGTCATCTACATAATATTAGTTAAAACAAAGTTTTAAGTAAATCTTTTTTCCCCTCATTGAGGCAACACTTCAGAAAAAATAAATAATAATAATGCCTCCAGAAATGCAAATCATTCCCCCCTCCGCAAGATTTATAAAAATATTTACCTAGCTTTCCCCAGTTTTATCTACCTTTGCAATAATGGCTTCTGACAAGGACTAGTACATAAAGTGCTGAAACACAAGCTTTTCCACTACTAATCTAAGATTTGCACCCAATCTCAGTACCCAGAGGCTCCAACAGTTTAGATAAGTAAATATATTTTTGTATGCTTCTTCAAACTGAAACCTAACTCCAAATCTTTTTGAGGCTTGCAAAGCAGATGAAAGCTGGTCAAATGCACTGCAACATACAGTAAAATTAGAAGACTCGGGTTGGTCACTGGCATACATATTGTTAATTCTATTTTTATTTTAATTTAATTTATTTATTTACGGTCAGGGAACTTGTTTGAGAGGACTGAGCTTGTTGTGTATTTATTTTTATTTTGCACACCTCAGCACAGCATTGTAGAACTCTAGGACCAAATTCTGATCTCAGATGCACAAACTTGGCTTTCATTGAACTCCCTTGGAATGTTCCCTGAAGTCAAAATTTGGCCCATAGTTCTTAATGTACTTCATGACAATGAGCTCAGCCTTCATACATATTACATACAAGCAACTACATTAAAAGGACATTTAGTTTGCAAGGTTCAGCATTCAAAAGTTAAATTGTCATACAATCTTTAATTAGTTAATCATATCCCAATTTTCCCATAAGACCCCTACCTCATTTCATGCATATGATGAACAGTGCTCACTTAATGAGCAGCTCTTAAACATTTCATTTTACACTTATCATTCAATTTATGGTCCATGTTTTATTTACTTTTCACCACTCAAGTCTTGCTCTGAATACAGAATTATGAATTTGTTCATGGGCTTTTCTATGGCACTCATCACTGTAATAGCTCAGTGCTTCACAAATATTAATGAATTTATGGTCCCAAAACTCCTGTAAGATAGCATTATTATTTCCATTTTACAGATGGGCAAATGAGGAACAGAGATATTAATGTTAAAATGCCTTCTAGTTTTGGGGCCCCAATTTGAGATCCCAATGTCCTTTTATTTTATTTTTTAGGGAATGTAGCATTTTATAGAACTTTATTTGTTCAGAGCATAGCCAGCACTAACCTCAGTTTCAGTTATGATTGTTCAGCACTTCTACAAATCATAAACCAAGGTATCAAGTCAGGTACCCAGAAAATAAGGCACCGCCTGTGAAATACATGATTTAAGTGACTTTCCCAGAATCGTACAGAATCTCTGCAGCAAAGTCAGGGATAGAATTCAGTACTCAAATGACATTCAACTACTTTCAACATCCTTTCTCTTCAAGCAGTTCCCTGACTCATTCACTACACACCTCCCAGCTTCTCCAATATATGAAGCAGGGAACAGCCACATTAACTACACAGCTTTGAGCACCATCCAATCTGTGAATAGTGAATGAAGCTAGGCTCCCAGGGAAAAAATAGTTTGTGAACATATAATTAATGTATAATACTATGTCTGCATAGCTGGACTGAATTCAGGGTGCATATGCAACCTAAATTCTAACATGTCCTAGCTTTTGAGTGCTCACCTTTGTAACCTGAATATTTGATTAATGTAGTTTTGTATCTGTAATTTCCTAGGGTACTAAAAAAGCAAACTGGGGGAAAAAACCCAGAAATTCCATCATTGGATTATATTGACTTCCACATTGTTCATTAGTAGGGTTGGAGCTTTCAAATCCACAGCACAGACCTATGCCACTGAACTAACAGAGTAACTCTCAGCAGTAATAGATTGTAATTCTCTAGTTGGATCAACCAATAGAGGCAGATAAGGCACACATTTTGCCTGTGGATTTCACACTATTTGCTGACAGCAGAGGGATGTTGAGACTCAGGCATTCTGGGTTCTATTCCAGGTTCTGAGGGGAAGGTGCTTTAGTAGTTACAGATCCTTCTGCTCATATCTCCTTGACCCACTAGTCCTTCCAGGTGGTCCTTATTCCAGTCCCATCAGGTTTTACTACTCCCTTGACTTGTACCAATCCCAGTCCCTCCCCCCAACTTTCACCCTTCCCCATTCCTTGTCCCCATCTTCCCTTTTACTCCCCCATCTCCTCAGCCTTGTGTCCCATTCTTCCCCTTACTAGCTCTCCAAGACTTGCTCCTCACTCATCTGAATTACAGCAGGGCTGTTTTCTCCTCCTTGCTGCTTGACCCCAAAAGGGAAGCACTGAAAGCACAACTGAGACAGTCTCCCTGTTCTCAGTTCCTCTGCCCTATGTAACAACTGCCCATGGCTGCTGGGAGGAGCAACTGCAAGGAAATTCTCTCTCATTCCCTGCATCCCTGGGATATAGCATCCAGAGTGCCAATGGAATGTTCAGAGAATTTAGCTGCCAAACGCAAATAAGTCTGTACTCTAGATGCTCATAACCTGGCCAAAATGTAGGTGGATATTCAGGGGAACAATAAAAGGTCTATCCTTAACATCACAGTGACCTCATTGCCAAATTTCAAGTTTCTGGTTCAAACCTGAGGAAGCTAGAGATCCTCAATTAAAAAGCTGTAAGATTCCTTTTTTTCTTTTTCTTTTTTAACATGAGCAAAGCAACATCTGTTTCCCGAGCATTGGTCTGAACCATTTTTGCTGAAATTTTCCAAAACACTTCAGTCTGGACCGTTTGGCAAAAGTTATAAGCAACTGAAAACAGAGTTTTATCATGGAAAATGTTGGACAATCTTAACTTTAGCCATTGCTATCATCACCGTAATACATGTGTGAAATATCTTGGTGTTTGGGTCAGAATAGAACTTAAGTACATGCTTGAGTCCACTTAAACAGAATTTAGGCAATTTAATTGGGAAGATTAAAGTTAAATATGAGCTTCTATGTTTTGCTGAATCAAGCCCTAAGTAAAGACTACTTGTTAGCACCTTTGTCTAAAGCATTACACTTAAAATAGTTCAGCATAGGCTTTCGGGGGAGATCTTCAAAGGCCCAAAAGACAACTAGATACCATACTATAACTAAAAGTCAGTGGGAGTTGGACACCTAACTACACTTTGTGCCTTTGAAAATCTTACCACAAAGTCTTAACCTTCTGACTTCAAGGAGGGGCAGAACTACAAGGTGGGCAACAAGTTTCTGTCTGGAAAATGAGCAATACTCGTCTCAAGTTAATTGAGCGCCATTCTACTAATGATCATCCACATCAGCAGTGGTGATGGCCCTGACAAAATCAGAGTTGCATACCTGTATTTCTGATGTTTTTTTCTGTGTGATAAATTTCCTGGTACAGTAATAAGGTGAATTCATTTTTTTCTCCTGATTCCTGTATTCAGTTGATTTAGCCTTATCAGTTTGCTCTAGTGTACGACCAGAAAGAGCTGGATGGTCTGCTATGCCCAGAGGATCAGATACAGAGTTACCATAGCTCATTGAAGAACTGATCCAGCAATACAACTGCAAAACTTACATTGCTAACCTAAATCACAGGCCAGGCATTGAAAATCAGCATTTTTTTTTCCATATGAAATCCAGAACCTGGAACTCAAACAAAACTCACTGGGTACTGAACTATACAAAAAGTCTAGCACCAAACTGAGCAGAAACTGCTTGGTTCCACACAGTTCTAACCAGTCATAGAAAATCTTTTTTTTAAAAAAAAAAATAAAAGCCATACAACCCTGGCTATCTCACTGGAATCATCAATGATCACTACTTTTTAGAAATAGCTTGGGGACTGGGTCAAAAAGTCCAGATACATATATAAAGATCAGGGCTGTTTCCATTAGGGGTTTGGGTTTGAGTTCTTGGATGGACAAATGATTTGGATTGGGAGGTTTGCCACTGCCTTCAACAGGAACAGAATTTTACTTGTGTTCCTGCATTTCTTGTTCTGTTTGGAGTTGTATCATCAAGTCACTCTCTACCAACAGCACCTTTCTTTCCTAACAAAGGTGAACTTTCTAAAGAAAGCATAAGAACAAAATATTCAAGAATGTAATATCAGGGGAAGAAGGATGAATATGATACTTCTGGTGCAAAGATACTCCTAAAAATGTCTTTGGGCTTGGCTACACTTGGAAATGTGCAGTGCTGGGAGTTACAGCTGTGGTCGTATAGCTGTGTAGGAACAGCACTGCAGTGTGGCCACACTGACAGCTACCAGTGCTGCAGTGTGGCCACATTTGCAGCATTTGCAGCGCTGTTGGGAGTGGTGCATTGCGGGCAACTATCCCAGCGTTCAAGTGGCTGTAACGTGCTTTTCAAAAGAGGTGGGTGGGGTGGAGTGTGACAGGGAGCGTGGGGGAGATAGAGAGAGTGGATTTTTGGAGCTGACAGCTCCCTGCCTTGTAAATTCTGGCCATTTCTCCCACCCCTCTCTCAATCACTCTTAAATGCAAAAAGGCTTCAGACCAGATAAGCAGCTTCTCCGACAGACTCCCTCCCCCCCGCCGTGCTGTTTCTCTCCTCAAGCAAACACTAGCACCTGTTCTCAGCTCCCTGCCTTGCAAGTTCTAAGGACTGGAAGATACACAACAGTCATTTTAAAAGTTCAATCATTTTAAAAGTTTTGACCCTTCCCCCACCCCTCTCTTATTCATTAAATGCAAATTATGCACTCCTAAATAGCCTTCAGACCACATAAGCAGCTGCTCAACACGGACTCCCCTCTCCCTTCAAACAAACAGCTGTGAAAATTCCAAAGCAATTTCCCTGCCACGGCTCGCTCGCTCACTGGAGCAAAGAGCAGCTGTGTTTGTTTTTTAGAGCCCGTCCTCAGCCATTCTTCCGGTTTGTTGTAGACAGGAATTCTGGGATACCTCTTAATACCCTGGAGGCCAATAACAGTGCTGTTGGTGTCCACACCTGATGAGCAGCACTGCATCACCAGCGCTGGAATCGCTACACCCCAATCAGACCAGGTGTTCAGCCAACGCTGCAGCCAGGGAATTGCAGCGCTGGCTGGGCTTTGTAAATGTGTACACAGAGTGAGTTGCAGCGCTGTAACCCCTTCATCAGCGCTGAAACTCTCCAGTGTAGCCAAGCCCTCTGCTTCCATTTGTGGGGGAGGGGGAAGGGAGTGGAGGTTTTTAGTATGCGGGATAAAAAGGGATTTGGCATATATAGAAAAGTTTAAAGGGGATTGGGCACTTCTCCTTTCCTGGGCTCAGAAATGTTTAAGTAACAGTGCAAAAAGGAATCCCTTGTTTTCAAAGTTGTTCTACTGTGATTTAGCAACCTGTTGACCCAAATGTATAAGACTGAGCTCAGGACAATGGGTTATAGCAAGTGTAATTTACCCGTTGACCATTCTTCTCCATCATATTTCACTGTGCACTGCTGATTGAGCTTAATTTGTGCCAAATGAAAGGATTTTGTGTATTGGAAACTTTCTTACTTCTAGCAGAGCCCTGAAAATAAACCAGCAAAGAGGGATGTTTTTAATGTATTTGGTGGAAAGCCAGAATTTAATGGTTTCCATAGTAACATTTTGGGATGAGAAGCCAAGCGGGAAGGTCTGTTCACCTACCTAAACTTTTCACACAATTCTACCTTCCACTTCACTGACAGAGAATATATATATATAAATCAACTTATGGGGTGAATACAATAGACAAAAAAGGAACAAATGCAGAATACCTTAGCAAAGCTCTAGGCAGATGATTACTATCCTATTAAAGCAAACAATCTCAAGTGAAGGGAATTAATTTCTGCTTTAAAGATACTCACTGGCATTAAACAATTAAATTGATTAAATTATTTCCCCCCCTCTTTCTGTCCTTAATATGGATGATAAATGCTCTAACTAAATATCTTACTTTGGCAAAGAAGTAGAGGGGGGAAATGATCTCAGATATTGATTCTGATCTGCATCATGTTACTTTATATTGCCAAGACTATTTTATACATGGTTCTAGTCTCTCAGGGAAAAGTGAAAGAACTATATTATATCTTAGCTTTGCAAAGGAGAGGCAGTTGTCATTGGATATTTATAAACACACATTGAAAGAAGCATTCATAGAATATTCAATTTTCATACATACTTTTTATTCTAGATTGAACATTGTAATAATACAAAGGTGATTATGCTTATTGGATTGAAAATGATGAATTTGAGGGCATTGCTTTTTACATGTACTATGTTAATGTGACAATAGTTCTGACCCTAAGCATACAAATGTCTGATTTGTTCTGTAATACAAGCACAATGAAGCTACAAATAACACTACACTACCTATGTATGGTCTGAATTAATTTAACATCCATCTTTAGACCTGTTCGTTTTAATTCCTATTTTAATAATAAATTACACATTTACTGTTGCCTTTAGTGACTGGCTCTAATTCTCTCCTATAAAGGTAATACTAAGTTAAGGCAATATGGACAACATACAAAAGGAAAGCAAGAAGGAAACACCCCACTTTCCCAAGCTGATCTGGGAAAACATATTTTTTGTGAGGCACTTCTAGACCTTATTAAACTGTAATGTAGAGGAAAGTATCCAAAATTAATAGCAATGACAGGGCATTTGTATTCTTTGAAAGTACACAGTACATAATGTGGTCTTTTCTTTTAATGTATTCTAACATGCTTATGCTCTATCTTATAGCACTGAAAAGAAGGTTCAATATGGGGGTGTATGATGTTAGTAAGGAAGAAATCTGAAGAGACCATTTTTCTAAATCCTGAAAGAGATTCTATTATCAAGTATACATTTCTCATCCTAAAAGTGCATTTTCATCATTTTAATTCACAACCATACATGCTATGTATCTGAGATCAGGTCCTAGCCTTCAACTGTTTAAAGCCTATATCACTAACATTAATATGACATTTCCACCTCCCTTCTAATCAATCTATTGATATCCATTGCTACTCTGGATTTCTCTTCAAATTCTCACTATAAAGACCAAGAGAGAAATGATGACATTTACTCACTTTTTTTCTTTCTATTTGTGCAGAAGAATGTCAGGGAATATATGAATGTGACGGAAGAATCTATTTGTCAAACTGCCATTATAGTGTCACAAATAAACACACACATACACAATTTGCACAGGGAGTTCTGATTCAAGGAACATATTTTAAAGCAGCTGCACTTTGTCTTGAAATCTGTCTTGCCACAATTACTACAGAACATGAAGAGTGCTTGAATAACTTCTATAAATTCATCCTACAGGGATTCATGCTCACTGTAGTCCGAACAGTTTTATATGCATTTTTCTAAACATAGTGTCATTCAGATTAACAAAATCAAGAGCAGTGTAGCTGAGAATCATTTCTCTCTCTCTCTTTCTCTGAAGTGATTCTGCTCATCAAGAAAGAAGGAATTAATACAAGAAAGAACTCTCTTGTTCTAGAGTAGATTCCTAAACAATTTCAAGCATACTAATTTCTTCTGTTTCTTATAGTCAAATCTGAATGCTGTTGGATGATTTCCAAGGATTTGGGGGAAATTTCCAGCAATCCTGTGTGATTGGGCAATGATAGGTCAGATTACCTGCCTCTTTCAATTCTCACATTCAGCATTAGAACTATGTATTGACTTAGAGGACTAGCTTTTTTCTGTTTGAAAATGTCTGTTTTAGAAAGTAAACTCTGTGGGATGGGCAGGGCTGGATTTCCAGTTTGGAACAGTAGGCATATGCCTAGGGGTGCTGGCATTCTAGGGGCACCTAAAAGTGGGTTAAAGGTTACATGTTAATGTAGTAGAACCTCAGAGTTATGGAAACCTCAGGTATAGGCAGGAGTCTCAGGAATCTCAGGGCTTCTGGGAGTACTGGGGCTCAGCACTTTAGACCTGCGGGGAGTGCTGGGGTTGGGGCATCCGCTCTCAGTTTCATCCTTGCAGGGGATGCCGGGGCTCAGGACTTCAGCCCCACAGCTCCACTCCCGGCTTCAGTCCCATGAATGACATGAGGGGAACCGGGTCTTGGGGCTCCCCACAGGCTCTGCTCCCTACTTCAGTGGGGAAGGGGGTGCACCAGGGCTCAGCCATTTAGCTATAGGGGGAGCACTGGGGCTGAAACCAGCATTCCCCTCATAGCTAAAGCCCCAAGCCCCAGAGCCCCCTGAGGGGCTGAAGGTGGAAACAGAGCTGCAGGGGCTGAAACCCTGAGCCCCATTCTCCCCCCCCCCGCAGCACCTAAAGCCCTGAGTCCCAGTTCTGTTGAGGGTCTGAAGACTGGAGCCCTGACCTCCCCACCATTGCTGTGGCTGCAGCCCCAACCCACCATAGCTAAAGCCCCGGGGCAGTATAGTATTTCATTTTTTTTCCTTTTCCCTGCACTGTTGCCTGATTGAAGATTTCCAGTTTCACAGGGTGTTCTGTTGACCAATAAGTCCTCAACTCTGATGTTCATATCTTTGAGGTTCTACTATATTTAAATTATTATTTATATTTCATTTTTTACAGAAAACATGAAGGTCAGCTGGGGGTCGGGGATGAAGATGCTGTGCCTAGGGGCATGTAAGGTATAAATCCAGCTCTGGGGATGGAAGACTCTTTCTTTCTCTATTTTATACAAATCTATGCACATTGACACCACTCAGTAAATAAGGATAATGACATTATCAGGATAATGACTAAAGCTGGTTTAATATTATTTGATGACTCTGTAATTCAGCTATTTTCTTCATTAATCAAATAATTCATTCAATATTTGTTTTGATTGTTTGACTAGCTCTAATGATGATAATGATGCAGAGTCAAATGTTCATTGGATTTGTGGAAATGGCTCTGATGGTCTTATTTTAATGCTCCATCTCAAAATAACCAAATAGGTTAACAATACTCATTCTTTCTGATCCAGAAAGGACCAGCCCCAGAACAGCAGAAGACTAGAAGGTAAGGATTGAAGTATACTGCCAGAACATTAAAGAAGTTTGCACAGTATCTGCCCACAATATTCCTGTTTTAAATAAATTATATTACTAATTTTCATGAGCATAGAAGATCAGGGTTACTGTACCAATTAGAAATGGGATGAAATAGATGGGCCAAATTTTTTCTTTAAACTTTTGTGTGTTTACAAAGCATTATTTTCTAAAAGTCTTCATTTAGAACAGGGGAATTATGATGACGTCAACAAGAACATTTAAAGCACCCATCTCAAAACATGTCAGTATGAGAGCTCTACTGCACTTGATCCTGTGCCTCTGAAAACTGGCAGTTTTTGCCATTGACTTGAATGGGGGCAGACTCAGACCCTAAAACTGAAAGGCTGTGAAAGTAATTCAGCAAGGTAATTAAAGCACATGCTTAAATTTAACCTTGGATGAAATCAGCAGTTACACTGATTTTTACAGTACTATTCACATGCTTAAGTACCATTGTCAAGGCTGAATCCCAATTCCAAATGCAGAAGTGGGGCCCGCAAGGATTTTAAAAAAATTAATACTTGCCCCTCTAGGCTTGTATTAAACTCCCAAGGTTACAGCTTTTCTCAGACCTTGGCTTGGTAAACATTGCCACCACCCAAATGCAAAAAACCCCCCAAAACAAAACAAAAAAACTTAACCAACAAAACAAAAAAATCTTTGAACCCAGGAAAGAGCACTTAGGAATTCCTCCCTGTGGGGTACCTTCAAGACTTTTCACGCCCCCTCTGGGGAAGAGCTGAGACAGAAAACAAAGGAAATTAGCTGTGGCTACCAGCTAATCAAACAACATGCACAAACCTTTTAGGACACCAAAAATCCAATCCTGTTCTTAAAAAAGAGTAAATTTTATTAAAAACAAAAAGAAAGAAAATACATCTGGAATTTAGGCTTTTGTTAGATTTTAAAAGAGCAATTCCAAAAATCAAGCACCCAAAATAGCTTTCTTGGGGGTTCAACTTAAAAGTTACAAGCAAACAAAAGTATCTGGGGTTAGCACAGTGGAGTACACAAGCAAATAAGAAATAAAATAAATAACCCTAATCGCGTCTAGCTAAACATTTTGATCTACTTACACATTTGGAACCCAGATAAGTAGTTCTAGGCATGATCTGATAAATTACAATCATACCTGGCTTAAGCAGTTCTACCTTCCCATTGGCTTTTTTTGGTCAGGTGACCACTCTTTTTCTTTATCTGGTGGACTTTTTAACCCATTGCAGCAGGGATGTGCAACCTTTGGCATGTGGCCAATGGGGGCGGCATGAAGTGACGCAGGCTGAGGAATTTGCTGGCTGCTGCTTCCCACCACCCCCATTGGCCTGGAGCAGTGAACCACGGCTAGTGGGAACTGTGATCGGCCGAACCTGTGAACGCAGCAGGTAAACAAACTGGCCCGGCCCTCCAGGGTGCTTACCCTGGTGGGCTGCATGCCAAAGGTTGCCAATCCCTGCTTTACAGGTAAAGCAAGTAAAGAATATCTACCAAGAGGGATTTTACAGATAACTGGCTGACTGGCTATCCATCAAATGGAGGTATCCCCCCCTTTATTTATCATAACAATGCTGAATCTGGACCTAAACTAAGAGACCTTCATCCAAAGCGCAGTGAAGTAGGTGAGAGTCTTCTCATTTACTTCCATGGGACTTGCATCAGACCCATAACTAGAGAAGTTTTTCATGAACTAACAGGAACTCTATGGCTGTTTGTAACTGCCCAGGAAAAGAAAAAAAAGAAAAAAAAGAAAAAGAAGGACATCACTAAACTTAAACCGTCAGTAAAGACTCTGACACCCTTTTATCAAACCCGAGAACTGACCTCAAGGAGGGTACTTGGGAGGAGGAGGAGTGATGAAGAGATGATGATGGTGATGCTGGGGAGAAGCGAGGTCAGAACTTGAAATATGGCCAAACTGTGACCTCAGCCACATCAGGATAATTCCAGTGAGTGAGAGCAGAATTTAGCTTACGGTATTAATTGCTCATTATTTCTTTATATTTTTTTTCTTTGGTCTTTTTTTCTCTTTCTTAAATCTGTCTGTTTGTTTCATATTATCCCATGCTGATTGTGCTTAAATTGTAGTAAATTGTCTGAATAAATTAATAAAGGTTTACGTTAATTAAATTGTAAACAAACTGCATACATTTCTGACACCCTTTCATTAGGGAATGAACTGAGTACTTAATTAACACCGACACAAGCTGTTTTCAGGGTAAAGTAAAAGCCACTATGAACCAAACATTTCAGTTAAAATACAGGTTATTGCAATGGCAGGGTTATAAATATATCACATTTTGATTTCCGGAGGCTAACTGCATACAAGTTTCATGGAGTTCGATGTATCCTTTTGCGTTGAATAACTCTTTTTATCTGTGTCTATACTTAACCATAATAATCAGAGAAGTGACCATGTAAAAATGGCACTTTCTGAGTCAACAGATCTACTGCTTGGATTATATTTGCTCACTTCAATGTAAAATAGATTTCTATTGCTTTTTACTTGTTTTAGCACTGTAGAGCTAACAGACCAAAGGGAGTGTTAGCCTGTTCTATTCCGTTTTGTGTATCATCAGAATTGCTACTTGAATTTCAGTTACAGAATATGGATTACGGGCTATGATGTCTAAACCACAGAGAAAGAAAAATAATAATTCCTTAAGAACATTAGATGAAAATATTTTGCTCAACTCTTAAGCAGATTAGTGAAATCCAGACTTAATAAATGCTCTACAGGTTTAAGTCAATACAAAATATCTCCAGGTTCTCCCATTCCGAGACTGCAGGGTATTGGAGGAGCACCTTTAATGATATTGCATTATATAGGAATATAATTTGGAATCTTTCACATCTTCAGGATCGACTGATGAGAAATGCTGTTTCAAACAAAATTGTGGGACCACTCATAACTTAACAACAACAACAACAAAAAAAACGCTTTTCAGAAAACTCTTCTCACATTAGCAAAACAACACATGGAATTTACAGAGGGTTCTCCATCAGGGAAATAAATTCACATTTGTAAAATAAGGCAACTCTGCAACAGTGCACAATATTTTAAGATAGGAATTGCATAATAAGCAATAATAATATCCAATAGATTCTGTAGGAAGGATTTTATATAGTTGGAAAATAATTAAACAGGTTAGCTGGCATACTAAAGCCAAGAATCCTGCTCATGCAAAAAGTGTTATAATGGTCAGTGAACCAGTTAATCTGTCTTGTGCTGCATTCCAAAGGCAAGTCCAGCAGCATATTACTCTTATCTATCTAGGTTTTGTTCTGGCAGGAGTCACCAGATGGTGCAAGTATACACAATGTCTTACAAGTTATTTTTCTTAGCATGTGAGCAGTGAACAGTTTTAAAAGAAGACTAATACTGTTGTTAGTTTTGAAACGTAAAAATCTCTTTGAGGGAGATGTTACAAGCAGCAGGACATTTTGCCGTCTTCATTAACTTTTATTTTTTAGAATCAATTCTTGAGTCAGAGTTGCTCCTTGTGATGCAAGTAGTGATATTTTGGTTGAGATCCCTGAAAGAGGGATTGTTTCTGTATTGTTTGTGACCACTTGAGTTCAAGAACAGGTAAAAGTTACACTATGAAAATCCCCAACTTCACATAACTGAATTCTCCTCCAACAGGGAACTGAACCAACCTGCAAGGCCCCTGCTTCATACAGTGAATAATAAGTACGTGTGGGGAGAGGAGCTCATTGTTTTGAAGGATGTAGCACTGGAAAAAGCAGACACATCTTAGGGAAGGCTTTTGAAATGAGAATGATTTTACCTTGCTTCTTTAATGAAGGATGTGGCCTTGACTTCAGGAAGGAGGAAACAAATGCTACTAGCAAAACCATCCCTGCAGATCCTAGGTGTTGACTGGTGCAGCTTATCCAGTGCTGTCCTGGTTCAGTTATGCTTAGCTTGTGATATCTGACAGAATCACAGCACTGGGTGGAAAGAGTGCAAAGTACACTTCTCCCCTCAGTGATGCATATCAAAGTATCTAGAGTCTTTTTGATTTCACACTTTAATGATAAGGGCCAAATTTATCCCTCAGTGTAATCTTATTGAAGATCTATGTTTTTCAGTCAGGATCTCAGATCACTTAATGCTAATCACAAACTAAGCAGTTCTTACCCCAGGGTTCACTGATTTTTCTTTTTATTTGTACACTTGTTTATGAGAGGATTCAATAAACATTCAAGTTTAAAAGCTCAGTTATTTGCAGTACTTGTTGAAGTATCTGCTATTTTTGCAGGATGTCAGCGTTTTAATATAAAGGAAATGACAAACACAATAGAACAGATATTCAGCTGGTGTCAATGAGTGAATTCCAGCAAAGTCACCCAGGTTCTTGGTTAAAAATCTACTTTCTTAAAAGAAGAGAGATTTATTTTGGAAACCTTGTTTTTGTTCAAGTTAATTAAATATACTAAAAGGTATCAAGCAGTTCTGCATTTGTCATTTGTAATGATCAGCACCATAAACTCTTAAATAAATGTTAAGGTCAAATGCAAAATGGTTATAAAATGAAAAGTCTTGGGTGTTGTGTGATGAGTGGAACTGAAGAAAGAGGCTAATATTTTAGAAGGGTTTTATATTGGCAAGGAACCACATGGTAGCAAATGTAAATCTGGGGCTGGCTGCAAACAGACATATAACACTGACCTTTCAGCATATTCAATCATGCTCTCTCTTTCTTACATTTCTGCCTGATTCCTGCATCGCTTATTCAGTAGTCCCAACACCACCTGTTCAGAAATCATGACACTGGTTTAATAATACTGAGATTTAAAAATATAATAAAAACATTTAATTATTATTAATTTGCTTTTTGTTTGTTGAGTCAGTAGGATGTACTGGGGTCACATTTTAAAGCTTTTCTCTGCAACTGTGAAGGTTAGAAATGTACTCTTTACCCCCCATTAAAGCTTTGATTTTCATGTAATCACAATGATTTCAGGAGCATGAGTGTGAAGAAAAACTACGACTGGTGTGAGATTCATGATACAATTGTGAGAGTTGAAAACACTGGTTAATGCTAATGAAACATAGTGAATGGAGATTGTACAGATAGTTTTTCTCAAGCTTTATAATGAATAGAAACAGCTACATCATTTTAAATATATTTTTGTGTGTCTTTAAATCTAAAATTGAATTTTATTAAAAAATAAAGGAAGATAAGGTGATAACAACAACAAGAAATATACCAGACAAGCAACCTGTCTGTCAGAACCTTTTGGCATTTATATTAAAGCTGACCAGAAAGTTTTTGCTTAAACATTTTTTTTTCTTTGGGAAAAATGTCTGTTCGTCAAAATCTGAAACTACTGATGGGACAGAGACAGTTTTGATGAATTTCCCATGTCAATTAAAAAAACAACAACATTGAAATTGTCAAATTGTGCCATTTATAAATGAAAAAAAATTGTTGAGGTCAAAATTACTTTTTGTTCAAAAAATTAAGTTAATGTATAGTAAGAAAATATTAAAAATAAAAATGTCACAGTTGAAGTAAAACATTTTGAAATTATTAAAACCATTTAAATGATCTGGCACATTTCTTTTTCCTTTTTGGATAGTCAGTTCAATTCAGTTGAGATTTCAGCTTTTCATCCTGAAAATGTTTTGAAATGTTTTCAGAAAAGTTCATGC
Organism: Chelonoidis abingdonii; assembly: GCF_003597395.2. Taxonomy (NCBI): domain Eukaryota; kingdom Metazoa; phylum Chordata; order Testudines; family Testudinidae; genus Chelonoidis; species Chelonoidis abingdonii. The sequence continues at coordinate 171,266,529 of NC_133770.1, read as the reverse complement.
ATTCTCATGGGATAGGAAAACCATTTCTTGCACAGTTCTAATTTATATAGCACTTAACAGTCTTACATCTAACCACAGTAGCCTGAGTCTTCATGAAAGATGCTGAGTGTCCTGTCAATGGGACTGAGCACTCTTCTTAGGATTGAGCCCACTGTTTGATTATTCCAACACAAACAGGATCAGTAACAGCTCTGATTAGGTGTAACTATAATTGAACATATTATCCACTAGGAATAACACACTAGATGGGCTGAAAGTATGGAGAAACTATTCTGTATGCATTTGTTGGTATTGGTAACCTGAATGATAATGAACCAAAGTGTCAGATGACACAAAAGAATGGAGTAAATGCTATTAGAATCTAAGGGCTTCTCTATACAGAGACACCAAAAAAAGTTAACCAGAAATAACAAAAGATTTGTGTTAGGAGCGATAGTGATGACAATGTAGTATTCAGGCCTGTATATTTGCCTGAGATAGAATTTTGGGTCTTGTTTTCCCATTTGACTTTGGATATTTTTAAATGCTTACTAATAAATGTGAACAAAGAACAAAGACACTGTGTGTGTTATATTTGCCCACAAAAAAATGGATGAAAAGAGATAAGAGATAGAGCTAAAGTGTTGCTGGGTAGAGTAGGAATTTAATATACTAGTGTACACTTGAAGGACAGAAAGTCCTGCCTCAACTCCTCTCCTGAGAGGAGGTCAAACAACCAGTCAGGAGGGGCGAGGGGGATGGAGGGGAAGGTATGGCAAACACTAAAAGCCAAAGAAACGCCTGTCCTTGACTGAAGCACAACCTCACTCCTTACCCCGCCCATGCGATACAAAAGAGGTGGTACTGAAGACTCCAGACCAAAGACCCTCCAAAACGGAACATGACCATAAATTGTAAGGGGTTGGAACAAGGGTGTGCACTATAGGTATAATTTTGCTTTCTAAGGAAGGGGAAAGGGGGACATGGGAAAAAGGCTCTACCGGCATTCAGAGCTATGGGTATGCTTGCTTGATTAACCCCAATAAACATTTCATTGCCTGCATTTTGGGTCTTCTGCTTTCTGTCTGCATGACAAGAACCAGGGGAGGGTGAAAGGAAATCCCTTAACAATTTGAATTGAAAATGGATTAATTAAACCACATTAAACCCATGTGTGGATACTCTTATTCAGAACTGGGCTTAATCTGATTTAGTCTAATTCACTTCCAGAGTAAATTAAGTTAAATAGAAGTATGGCTATTTTAATTCTGAATAAAGGTATCTACACAGAGGGTTAATGGAATTTGACCAATCCACTTTAAAAGACAATTCAGATTCTGGGATGCATTAACAAGTCTGTTGTGAGCAAGACACGAGAAGTCATTCTTCTGCTCTACTCAGCACTGGGTAGGCCTCAACTGGAGTATTGTGTCCAGTTCTGGGCACCGCATTTCCAAGAAAGATGTGGAGAAATTGGAGAGGATCCAGAGAAGAGCAACAAGAATGATTAAAGGTCTTGAGAACATGACCTATGAAGGAAAGCTGAAATAATTGGGTTTGTTTGGTTTGGAAAAGAGAAGACTGAGAGGGGACATGATAGCAGTTTACAGGTATCTAAGAAGGGGTCAAAAGGAAGAGGGAGAAAACTTGTTCACTTTGGCCTCTAAGAATAGAACAAGAAGAAATGGGCTTAAACTGCAGCAAGGGAGATTTAGGTTGGACATTAGGAAAAAGTTCCTAACTGTCAGGGTGGTTAAACACTGGAATAAATTGCCTAGGGAGGTTGTGGAATCGCCATCTCTGGAGATATTTAAGTTAGATAAATGTCTATCAGGCATGGTCTAGACAGTATTTGGTCCTGCCATGAGGGCAGGGGACTGGACTCGATGACCTCTCAATGTCCTTTCCAGTCCTAGAATCTATGACTCCATGAGACACTTTTAAAAAGTAAACTTTAAAAGATAACTATCTTGCTTTTATTCTCCGTGCTCCTTTTCCCCCCAGTATAGACCACATCATATAATCACCAGAGCTTCCAAGGACAAATGAAATTCTTGACTTTAGTACAACTAGTTAGTTCCTTTTCCTTTTCTTTCCTTGTAAGACTGCGGGTTTGTCTACTCTTTCAACACTACAGTGGCAAGCTGCAGTGCTGCAGCCATGCCACCAGAGGGCTTCAGTGTAGACAATACCTGCACCAATGGGAGGAGTCCTCCCATCAGCATAGGTAATCCATCACCCAGAGAATTGCTGGAAGAATTCTTCTGTAAGTCTAACTCTGTCTACACCTGAAGTTAGATTGGATTTTTCATACCCCAGAGATAAAGCTGGGTCAGCCTATCTTTTTATTGTAGACCAGGCCTAATTTTGATGTAGGCTAGTATGAGAGGAAATCCTAAAACTTACTGGATCTTCAAATTAAATTATTCCTTTGAAGATTAGTGTTTTTACTTTCTCTTTTTTCCACTTTTTTTTCTGATTACATAGGTTGTCAGCAGATTAGCTACGAAAAGGGTTGGGTCCAAAACATGCCAACCTTAACTACTGTCTGGGTGGAGGCACACCTACGTAGGAGCTAATATTCAGCAATAGAACTAATGAATACAGAGGTACGATGAGGTACGAGGGGCACACACGCAAGCTGTCATCTCTACTGGAAGCTAACACTGACTACTCTTCCATGTCTGTTCCTAAGCAGCAGGCATCAGAGTGAGTAGGACAGGCTAGTGTGTAGAATGTGGGACAAGCTGGTGTGTGGAATTAGAACCTCTGCATGGCTGTCATTTTTCTTTTTTTTTTCTTTTTTTTCCTGTTATTGAGCTGAAAATCATTTGAGCCACAGCTTAAAAAATTCAGGGAGTTTGGTGCATATATAAAGTTCCTTGCTAATGTCTAGGAGAAGTGAGAGGTGCAGTATTATCTCTGATGCATTAAATGAATCTTAAGAAATAAGAAGAAATAGTTGTTTTCATATAGAAAACTATGCACTTCTATAAGACTAATGTATGCATAATTTATACTAAATAAGTACTTAAAGGTCTTGCCATTTAGCAGAACTTGGTGGATAATTATAAAAAAGAATTTGAAAACATCCTACTGAATAAAACCAATAAGTTCATCTGGCTGTCATTCATTGGATCCTATTTGTTTTTCTGCTGCATTATTCCAATAGCTGCTTTAAAGTTCATCAGAGGTGGATGTTTTGAAATTTTAGTGGGAATTATTCCCCCTAATATTCACCATAGCCATTTAAAAACCTCTCTGTAGGTTAGGAGGCAGAAAGTAGTCTTTTGTGAAGAGTAAGGATGTGAAATAAATACAAATAATTTTAATATCGATTCAGCTGGCAGATATGTGAAATATGGTAGTTATGAGGTAGGATACTATCACTTCGTTATTCTCAAAACTACAGGTCAGAGAATTGGCTAAAACTAAGCATATTTAATACTGTTTGATGGACAAGGTGCTGTGAATGTACCTTTGCAAATAGAATCACGGACAAATTTGAATAATGACTGTAGCGATGGAGTGGGACGTGAATGACAGCATAATATGAAATGGAATCCAATGAATTCCAGTCCTTGCACTTGGCAGATGTGTTGTTAGAAATTGCATGGAGAAATACACTCACATTTGCTTGGAAATTCTACCAGTGCAGATCTCTAGTACTCAAACAATTAAATGAGCCACACAAAGATCTAGTTTTAACTTTCAGAAATAGCACCTCACAGATATATATGCTCTCACAATTACTTGGTATCAGAGTTACAGGAGAAAAGTGAATGTAAAGTCTGCTATATAGCCAATTAATCAGTGTGAAATCTCCCCCTCCCCCTGCTTTTCTCAGAAAGAAACCGAGCAACCATTACATTTGAGCTCCACAATGTAGCAAAATATAATGCATTTTCTCATACAAAGGAGAACTGGAAAAGTTTCTCTCTTTCATTCTATAGCAAGGTCATTCTTCTGAATTTTCCAAAGCCTCAGTGATTTGTTCAAGAACACATCCTACATCTAAAATTTAGGGTACCCAGCAGGAAACAGAAACTATACCATGTGACTTCAATGACAAACTACATAGTTAATTCTGAACAAGAAACAGACAAAGGAACACATCTGGGAGCAGTTTGCAATCCTCTGTAGGCTCTATCAATCTTTGTTGAACAATCAGGAACAACGAACAACTTCAGGAAAATGTTATTTGGTTCAATAGTAGGTGTAAAAGGGCCAAATTCAATGGAAAAATATGTGTTGTGCATAATTTCATGCTCTACTTTAGTCTGCAGAATTTACACTACACTCAAAACACATACACAGAGTTCAGCTGCCTTTTGCTACATTCTATATTATGAATGCTGTTGTTTTTTCTTTCCTTGGCAGTTTAATGGGAACCTCAGACAATAGTTCAGACTCTCCCATCCTAATGCAAACTCAAAAAACACCCCAACATTCACTAATTCACTTTCTATGTCCTCGAGGACTCAGTATTCAAAAGTTAGTCCATTTTACTTGTTTTAGATACTCTGTGTAGATTACTGGGAATTATCATCACTCCATCTGTTGTGCAAGGACAGCCTTAAGTTCTATGTCCTGGTATTCTAATGGAGTTCCCTATTAAACAAGAAATAAAATCAACATGATTTCCAGTTGGAGCTGAAAGTTCTCAGCAGTGCTTGCAGCTGCTCAAATCTTTGTAGGATCAAGCCTAGAGTGCCACGCTTTTTCAGCTTAGATAGGGAAGCCCTGAATTTTCTGGCATCTTAAGCAGGATTTTCTCACTCTGTTTGTACCAAAGCCTCAAGTATCTTGGGGCTTCCAGTTCCAAAGTAAGGCTATTTCTTGTGGTGAAGAGCTTCACTGGAGCGGGGTCAGCAGCCACCAAAGTATCCCTTTCTCAGTATTACATGCAGTAGAAGTGGACTATTACTTAACTGCACCTGAGAACCCGTAGAGTATCTCTGACATACTCCCATCTGCTAAAGCAATCAAAGGTTGAAATATTTAATCTGACAGTGAAAACACATCTTGTATTTCAAGTTCAGCACTCACCAACAGAAATTAAAACAGTCTTTTTACTAGCATTTGGCCTACAGATGAATAATCCAGCATTATAGGAGAGGGATACACACTTATAAATTCTTACTGCATTAGAGTCATGACAAATTTTCTGATATGCCTGAGGAAAAGAGAGAAGGAAAGTACAGACAGTACTTAGGGTGTGGCTACACTTGGAAATGTGCAGCGCTGGGCGTTACAGATGTGGTCGTACAGCTGTGTAGGAACAGCGCTGCAATGTGGCCACATTTGCAGCATTTGCAGCACTGTTGGGAGTGGTGCATTGTGGGCAGCTATCCCAGCGTTCAAGTGGCTGCAACGTGCTTTTCAAAAGAGGTGGGTGGGGTGGAGTGTGACAGGGAGCGTCGGGGAGACAGAGCGAGCGGATTTTTGGAGCAGACACTGTGACAGCTCCCTGCCTTGCAAGTTCAAAAGCGGGGGGTGGGGTGGAGTGTGACAGGGAGCGTCGGGGAGACAGAGAGAGCGGATTTTTGGAGCAGACACTGTGAGCTCCCTGCCTTGCAAATTCTGGCCATTTCCCCCACCCCTCTCTCAATCACTCTTAAATGTAAAAAGGCTTCAGACCAGATAAGCAGCTTCTCCGACGGACTCCCTCCCCCCCGCCGTGCTGTTTGTCTCCTCAAGCAAACAGCTGTGAACATTCCAAAGCCTCGGCTCGGCTCGCTCGCTGGAGCAAAGAGCAGCTGTGTTTGGTAGCTCCGGGGAGTACCTTCCGGTTTGTTGTAGACAGGAATTCTGGGATACCTCTTAATACCCTGGAGGCCAATAACAGCGCTGGTGAGTGTCCACACCTGATGAGCAGCGCTGCATCACCAGCGCTGGATTCGCTACACCCGTAGCAGACCAGGAGTACAGCCAGCGCTGCAGCCAGGGAGTTGCAGCGCTGGCTGAGCTTTGTAAGTGTGGACACTGAGTAAGTTGCAGCGCTGTAACCCCCTCACCAGTGCTGCAACTTGCAAGTGTAGCCAAGCCCTTATTCTGCCTCAAAAACACAAATTAGGAGACCCTTATTATAAACAATTTACGTTAAAAGTGTATAGTTTACTTTAACACCTTTGTCCAAAAGTGAACAACAATCCATATGCATGGAGTAATGAAATGGCACATTACGTGCTGGTGGAAGGGCAGGGAATTTTTGCCCTTACAAAAAATACTATGCTATAGGATCTTTACTGTCCGTGAAGAGCAAAAAAACCAGTTTAAAAATCTCATGCACAATAAGCAACATAGAACAAAGAAGTGCAGAGGCACTCATGACAGAGTCTGAAGACCTCAGAGTTCCAGGAAGTCTAGCTATTAGAAGGCTACATCTTCCAGATTTCTCTTCAGAAAGGTGTGGCCTAGTGGACAGAGAACTAAACTAAAACTCTAAAGACATAGGTTCTAGTCCAGGCTTTGTCACTAGCCTACTGATTTGTCACTGATCAGGTGTTAATCTGTAAAGTAAAATATATAAAATAGCTCTCCAATCTCTACCAAAGGATCCAGTGCATTAACTGGTACTGATGCTTTTTAACTGATTACTGTGGCTTGTCCCATTAACTTCAATGTGCTTATTCACAGGAAAGAAAATTATACTATTCAAGTAAGGGATGAAGAATCCATCCGAAAGTATCTCTACTAAATAAAACCCAAGTAGCAGCTCTGTAAAAAACAAACAAACAAACAAGCAAACAAACAAACAAGTGAGAGAGTGTTGTGTATTTCTCTTCTTTTAATGCCCGGTTGTATAGAAAAATATTGTTACCTATCAGCCCACTGACATTAAGGCCAGCATAATTAAGCATTAAGGAGGAACAGGAAGGGAATGATAGGTTCCTTATAACACTCCTAGTCATGAGTTCATGATTTTGTTTTAGACATATGCAGCAGTTCAAGTTTGGTATTAAAAATGGCTGTAGTGAAAGCAACAGAATGGAAAAGGAGAGAGTTAAGAGATGTCTATTTCTACCACATTTCTTTCTCTTGAGTGGACCAAGCATGAATGTATGAGTCTATATTAAACATACACAAAGGTACATGTTTGGTAAAGGTTTGTGAGGCATGACAAAGTACTTATTCCTAGAGACTATCTATTTGCTGAAATATAACAGCTCAAATTTTTTGCCAGCTCAGACAATTGAATTATTCAGTGATTTTGTTTTCCTTCAGGTAAAACATTTGGGACTTCTTTCTATTTTGCAGGCAGGCAGTGTGTAATGATAATTAAAGAGGAATGAAACTTCTAAAGTTCACTTTGATCCTAGTGGAATGAAATGTAAATCATCCAGAAAGAGATATGCAGTTCACTCAAAGGGAAGAGGTATTTGGAAAAGTCCTTTTTTTAAAAAAAAAAAAAAATAATAATAGGGACCTGATTCTCCATTGGCTTGCCCTAGGACAGTAGTTTACAATCGTATAAAGGGAATGCAGAATGCTCAGGGTATGTCAAACACTGCAGTCATGGGGTGTGATTGCAGCTCAAGTAGGCATATCTGAGCTAGCATTAATCCAGCTAGCTCAGGTACCAGAGCACTAAAGGTGTTGTAGTGCGTGCTTCAATGAAGGCTGTACAAACCCACTGAGAACCATGGGTAATTACTCAAGGGGCTAGCCCACAGTGAAGTGCACACTGATGCAGCAGCTTCACTACTCCGGGACCCAAGCTGTCTAGATTAATGCCAGCTCAGCTATGTCTCCGTCAGCTGCAGTCACATCCCATGACTGCTATATGACCTACACTTAGAATAATAGCATTTTACATCCACTTTCCACAGATAAATGACTGCAAAGGGTGCAATTTTGTTTGTTATTTGCACTGCAGCCCCAACCTCCATTGTGTTAGGCCCTGTGCAGACATATAACAAAAAGATGGTCTGGTCTCTTCCATGAAGAATTTATACTGGGGGAAGAAACAAGAACATTTGGAGACAAGAGACAATGTCTGCAGCCTAAAATTGAAAGTTTATATTGCCAGGCTGGTTCAGACTATTCGTCCAAACCAAAAACTACAAAGGGCCCCCGGTTCCAGGGGAAGCCACTCAGTCAGCAACAAGCTGAAATGTTAATGTTAGTTTCACTGCCCATGAATCAGTGCTGTGTGGTGTGGGTTAAGCACTGTCCTGTGTTGGTAGTAACTGAAAACTCCTTCAGGAACCAATATCTCTTCCTCTTATTCCAGTTCCAGTTTGAACATAGTGTGGGCTCTCTCTTCTTGCTCAAACAAAAAATAAGTGTCCACTATTCCCATAACTCCCATTCCCTCTCACATACACACCAGTTCTGAATACATAGGGTCAGATTCTCTTGTCATTGATTTCTATTTTACACAACTATCTCCTCTGAAGTCAGTGAAGTTACAGCTGTAAATCCATTTCAGCAGGGGGAGAATCAGGCTTGTTACTTTTTCCCTGTATAGCCGTGCACCTTACCATGGGTCTGAAAACCCCTCACGTCCTTCAAAAATTGGCCTAAGAGTTTAAACTCAGTGAGATTGGGGGTGCGGGGAGGCAGAGGAGTGTATAGGTAATGTTGTGCCATAGCGGTGTGAAACCCTATCAAATGGTTCTTTGCGGGCCTTCAGATTTCATATGTTTGATTTCCTCAGGTGATATAATGCGCTTACTAAGCTGATCTACTGTGACAAAGTCAGAACTGATAGTTCTGGAAGCATGGTTAAAGGCAGGTAAATCAGTCTTACAAGGGTTAAAGCCCTTTTTCCTATGATCTGAAAGAGGTTACTGTGACGGATTTGGTCACAGAGATGCTCTTGGGTCTGTCACTTGATGTATTGAGACTACCTCTGAGCCCGTTTTCTCTGCCAGTTAGGGCCTCTAGAACCCTGCCTTGTCGAGCCAGACACGCCAGTCTGCTCCAACACAGACCCAGGTCTGAACCACGTGCCCCAAAGCTGCAGATTTAAATGAAAACAGCTTAAGAAGTGCTCCTGTATCTAGAACCCAGATACCCCATTCCCAATGAGATCCGAACCCCAAATAAATCTGTTTTACTCTATATAAAGCTTATACAGGGTAAACTCATAAATTGCCCACCCTCTATAACACTGATAGAGAGATATGCACAACTGTTTGCTCGCCCAGGAATTAATTATTTATTCTGTGCTAATTTATAAGCACAAGGTGATTTTATTAAGTATAAAATGTAAGATTTAAGTGGTTTCAAGTAATAACAGATAGAACAAAGTAAGTTACCAAGCAAAATGAAACAAAATACACAAGTCTAAGCCTAATACATTAAGAAACTGATTACAGATAAAGCTCACCCTCCTTCCCATTCTGGGCCCAATTTTTTCCCCGGTACAGTCCTTGTTCCAGCTCAGGTGGTAGCTAGGGGATTTCTCATGACTGCAGCTTCCTTTGTTCTGTTCCACCTCCTTATATAGCTTTGGTACAAGGCAGGAATCTTTCGTCTCTCTGGGTCCCCACCCCTCTTGCTAAATGGAAAAGCCTCAGGTTCAAGATGGATTCAGTACCAGGTGACATGGTCAATATCTTGTGAGACCCCCCAAGCCTTCATTCTTCCAAGCCTGACTCACAAGGAAGGCTTGCAAGTAAACAGAGCCATCAACGGTCAATTGTCCTGGTTAATGGGAGCCATCAAGATTCCAAACCACCATTAATGGCCCACACTTTGCATAATTACAATAGGACCTCAGAGTTATATTTCATATTTCTAGTTTCAGATACAAGAATGATATGTTCATACAAATGGGATGACCACACTCAGTAAATTATAAGCTTTGTAATACCTTACAAAAGACCTTTTGCATGAAGCATATTCCAGTTACATTATATTCACACTCATTAGCATATTTTTATAAAATCATATGGATTGCAGTGTCACATTTACCTCAGGTCAATTATGTACACGAGTCTAATTAAAGGCAACCTGGGATCTTTAGAAACCTATTGCAGTGAGAAGGAGCAGAGAGGAGAGATGAGAGGCAAGCTGCAGCAGCATTGTTTGCAGAGAGGGGAAAAGGCTTCTCCTAGGTGAAGAGCTGTTTTTCCCTATAGGGAGGGGATTTTGTTTTTATTTCTGTTTGGGAAGGGGGCTTGGTTCCCAGTGGAACCAGGCCCAAAGTTGGTTATAGTGGGTGGCTGGTGATTGGTAACTGGCATAAGAAACAGTACTCAATGGGAGTTTAAAAATTACATTCACTTTCTTTATGTTGTTTAAAGAAGCCCTCTGGCCCATCCTAAGGCCTACCCTGTAAAATATTGCAAATGAACCAACTTAAAATATTAAACCTCTGTACTGGAAGTAATTTACCCCAGGATCCCTACATGCTGGAGGGAGAAAAGCTGAACCTTGACAAGATGTAAGAGGTGCATTTTCATATGTGGTGTCAACAGTGGAATCTTGGCACAGCAGACTATCTTGGGGTGACAGAATGATTCTAGAGAATAGATAAAGTGGCAAGGGCACTGGTGAAGGACACCGCTACTCAACAGGATGCTACCTGGGTCCAGATGGCTGTACAGCAAGCATATGTACAAATAGTGCAGAAGATGAACCAACTGCTGATAAACCAGGCAGCACAGGATTGAGCCACCTTACAGGAAGCAGTGAGACACTCAAAAACCCAGACTACTGTGGGGGGTCGCCATGGTGGAACTCAGTTCCTCAAGGCTAATAGTTATCTAAAAAGATGACACGTATCTCCTCATGTTTAAAATAACAGCCCTATGTGTGGCCTGACATCAAGATCAGTGGGCCAGTATTCTCAGCCCCTTCCTATGTGAGGAGACCCCGAAGGCATATTATGATATGGTAGTGGAAACAGCTAAAGACTATTCTCAGTTAAAAACTGTGATACTGCCAAGATCCAGAATTACTACATCCATAACAACCCAGAGTGGAGGAACTGGGTGAATAAAGCACCAAGATCATAACTAATCTTCCTGATCCATTTAACACTAGACTGACTGTTCAAATTGGCAGAATGGAAAAGACTGTAAAACTCTTGAATTTGGACAGATTCATAAGAAGCCTACCACTAGACCTATGAGAGTGGGTTTGCTAAAATAACCCTATCTCTTACAATGACTTAGTTGCCCTCATAGAGAGGCAGCTAATGGTCAGAGAGCTTTCTTGGACAACCAGAGAAGAAATGGGCTGGACTAAGAGGCCAGTCCCAATCCCAAAGGCCTAGATCTCTGAGAGTTTGGGTAGGACTATGTTGTGGAGGACGGATGTTGAAGTGTGGCTGAGGGCCAGGAACTGACTTGAGGAACCAAGGAGAGAGGGCCAAAGACATATACGGTGCTTTGTATAGATGTTATGCTTCTGGAGAACTAGAATATATAGTAGCTCAGTGTCTTAACATTGAGGAGCCCATGAAGTGTAATCTGGGTAATAGTGAGAGTCTATGTGGCTGAATCAACCTTGTAGTAGTAGAAGCTATGATCCCACATAGGTATACACAGCTGGTTAGAATGCATGATATAGAGCTTTAGTAGACTCAGGAAGTGTGGTCACACTGGTCTCTATGAAACTGGTGGGAAGAAACAAACTATCTTAAGGGGAGGTTTAGGTTGGAGGGGAGGTTTAGGTTGGATATTAGGAAAAACTTTTCAACTAGAAGGGTGAAGCACTGGAATGGGTTACCTAGGGAGGTGATGGAATCTCCTTCCTTAGACATTTTTAACGTAAGGCTTGACAAAGCCCTGGCTGGGATGATTTAGTTGGGAATTGGTCCTGCTTTGAGCAGGGGGTTGGACTAGATGACCTCCTGAGATCCCTTCCAACTCTGATATTCTATGATTCTATGATTCTAAGCGAAATGCATGGAATTAACCTCTGTACATGGGACAATTGATTACTACCCATATATTCCCATATAGATAGAGGTCTAGGGAAGCACAGCAGTGGTGATGATGGTGATAATCCCTAAACTTTTGTACTGTGCTCATAGCTTGAGACTTCCCAGTGACTGGGAAACTACTCCCAGTAGAAGGACAGGGGCAAAGCAGTAACCCCAAGGTCAGCATTGTGACCCCAGGCAATAGCTCACCTCTCATTTTCTTGGAATTAGCTCTGGACTTGTTTTCAACAACTGGTAGGTCCAGAATCAAAAGGCAATGCTCGTGGGTAAGCAATCTCATCCAGCAGGCCCAGAGGCAACTAAAATAGTTTCCAAGCCTGTGGGTGGGCCAAGTTTCACAGAGACCAGTCGTAGGTGTGAAATTGAAATATCTCACCAGAAGTATGGGCACGTCAGATTCTCATATAACAATTTTCAGCAAGACCAGACCATTAATCCTCTATACCAAAATATGAGAAAAATTATCGTCAAGATAAATGAGGTCCCAGGAAAGAGGAATCCCGAAGATCCAGGCCCTTACTTTGTTATACAAATGTGCCAGTTATATAGAATAATCTGAATACAGTAGCAACAAACTGGAGCAACAGAAAGACTGTATTAGATCTGGCCCACAATCATTTGTTTGGGGGACATTTGGGAGTGGATAAAATTCTAGACAGACCCCTACAAAGGTTTTTTTGGGTGGGAACAGACATGGAGGTTTGGTGTATTATGCCTCATGCCCTGAATGCCAATTGCCCAATCAAGACCTTCTTTAATACCTCTACAAATTATTGAGGTCCTGTTTGAGAGGATAGCAATGAACTTGATAGACCTGCTGAAGAAGTTGGCCTGAGGTCATCAGAGTGTGGTGTCCAGAATCACAAAACACTAGAGTGCAAAACACTACATCGAAAATAATAATGAAGCAGGTACTCCAGATTTTCTCTCAAGTAGGAATACCCAAGGAGACTCTTAACAGATTACTGGACTCTCTTCATGTCAAAACTGATGAAGGACCTCTGTGCGATGCTTTAAATTCAGGTCCTACACATCCCAGTTTACCATCAGCAGACTGATAGCCTGGTCAAACACTTCAATGGACCACTGAAGAGCATGATGCGGAAAGTAATGAGTCAAGATGGGAAAAACTGGGAAACCTTGCTACCCTACCTCCTGTTTGCTATAAGAGAAGTACTCTAAGCTTCAAGAGGGTTTTCCCTGTTTGAGTTGTTATACAGTCACCACACCCTTGTCTTATTGGACATTGCCAAGGAGGAATGAGAGGAACAACCTAAGCAAGGAATATGTCACGTAGATGAGGGACAGACTATCTCAAGTCACCTCAATAGTGCACAAACACATGTAAAAAGCACAAAAGGCCCAACAAGTCAATTATAATTGATAAGCCAGGATACGGAATTTACAGGCTGGGGATCAGGTAATGATATTTGTGCCTATGGTGGAAAGCAAGCTTGTTGCCAGATGTGACATGTCTAAAGGCACATGCAATTTCCTCACTGATGCAAATTACTGTTTTCTCAGCCTGAAATTCATCAAGATATGGAGGATTTGAATAAGGCTCTTGTCATAAACAGATAGTTAAGGGTTAATGCTTCTTTTACCTGTAAAGGGTTAAGAAGCTCAGTAAACCTGGCTGACACCTGACCAGAGGACGAAAGGGACAAGGATACTTTCAAATCTTGGTGGAGGGAGGGGAGTCTTTGTTTGTGCTCTTGTTTTGGGGGTTGTTTCGCTTTCGGGATCTAAGAAGGACCAGATGGTCATTCAGGTCTCCAAAATCTTTGCTGAATCAGTCGCTCATTCATGTTTCAACTGTGTAAGGGAATAGTCCAGGCAAGGCGGTGTTAGTCTATTTTGTTTTCTCAACTTGAAATCTTTTTTCTGGTGAGAGAGATTACCTCTGCTTTGCTGTAACTTTGAAACGTAATGGCTAGAGTGTTTCCTCTGGGCATATGAATCTGATTACCACTCGTATAAGTATTTTCCTTTTCCATGATTTTTTTTACCAGAAGGGATATGAATTTTTTTTTACTTTCTTTCTTAATTTAAAAGCTTCTTTTTAAACCTGATTTACTTGGTTTTAGAATCCAAGGGGTATTGGATCGGTCACACAAGAATTGTGGGAAGCTTCTCAAGGCCACCCAGGGAGGAGAGAGTTTTGGGGGGACAGGAAGTGCTCCAGACACTGAAATTTCTGGATGGTGGCAGAGTTACCAGATCTAAGCTAGTCATTAAGCTTAGAAGTGTCCATGCAGGTCCCCACATTTGTGCCCTAAAGTTCAGAGTGGGGAAGGAACCTTGACAGCTCTCAGAGCCAGTTAAGCCCCACAGTGTAGTGAGGTGGAGAAAGTAGGCCTCCATACACCCTTCATTCCATGGAGTAAGTCTTCACAAAACAAACAAAACAACAGCAAACAGCAGAGATGATGATCTGGGACGGACTAAGGGAGGAGCCAATTTCACCTATAAATAGAACAAGTTGCTGGGAGTCTTTGCATAATGGTGATGAGACACAATAGCAATCATTCAAGCCTGTATGTTGGAGTAACAATCACAGAGGGAAAGCATGGGCTGTATATGCATAGAGCGGGTGAGGAGTAATTACAACTACCTAGCCACAGCACAAACCCAATTATTTGAGTTTCATCCTGGGAAAAGGAATGAATTTAACCTTCAGAAAGTAAAAGTTGTTTAAACTAATTTCATATCCAATTTACATGCATTCACGTTATCTAGACTATTAACCAACTGCATTACATTGTGCTAATAATTTTAAATGTCTTAGTTACAGTTACATATACTTTTTATGTCAATATATTAGAATAACCTTAAAACATGAAATTCATTGAAAAACTCTTAATTTATAAAGTCCACTACCTTAAACTTATTTTTCAGTTAGTTTTAATCTTGTCACGGATGGCTTAATATTACCCAAATTATCTTCACTCATTCTGTAGAACACACAGTTATATTTAAGAACTATGTTTCTGTCAGAGTTTCCAAAATACTAAGAAACATATCTACTCTAATCCTAAAGTTGTCCTGATTGAATTGTGATCAGGTCAGTAGTGTATGGAATAGAATACTATCACGAAAGTTCTCCAAAGTGCCAGATCACAGACAGATGAGGCAAACAGCACCCAACAGCCTGTAAAATGTTTGTGCAAAACACGCAGACTGTCATATTTTTCAGGTGATATGTTCAGTGCAGATGAAGAATATGTCTACAACAGAGAAGGTTAATTAAGGGACCAATCCCCTCATGGAACTTTGTATAGTAAGGTTATGTACTGTATTCTAGGGAACAAAGTCACAGAGAATGTTGGGAAGATATGTCTGTACATATGAAACAAAGACACGTGCTAATAAAAAGGCCAATCTGATAAATCAAAACATTGCATAAAATAATAGCTTTTGTGCACATTCTTTCCATGTATCATTTTAGAATGTTCCGTAAAGAATTATAAAACCAAACCAACCATTTTTTTTTAATTTGTGTGCAACAGTGCAATTTGTCACTGCATTTTTAATAGAATGTTCCATATTGAAAGTATCTCACAGCTCAGAAGAGGAAAGGGCTTTAAATTTATTAGCTGGGAAAAGAAAAGGAACTGACATAGACCAAAGAACTAATGAAATTAGACCCATAAATCATAACTAAGAACCACAAACAGTCCAAATAGAATGAATTAGACAACACTCAGAAAACACTGCAACAACCATTTCAAGCAGTTAGGGATTTGGCAAAGGAGCAAAATTTAAAATAATTGGATCTTCCTGGCCTCTCTAGGAATAGAGTGCTTTTGCAGCTATATAATAGAACACGACATTTCCGATGTAAGTGGTTCAGTAGAACTTCAGAGTTACGAACATCAGAGTTATGAAATGTCTGGTCAACCACACACCTCATTTGGAACTGGAAGTACGCAATTAGACAGCAGCAGAGACAAAAGAAACAAAAAAAAACCAAACAAATACAGCACAGTACTGTTAAATTACTAAAAAAAATAAAAGGAAACTTTAAAAAAAAGATTTGACAAGGTAAGGAAACTCTCTGTGCTTGTTTTGTTTAAATTAAGATGATTAAAAGCAGCATTTTTCTTCTGCATAAGAAAGTTTCAAAGCTACATATCAGAGTTATGAACAATCTCCATTCCCGAGGTGTTACTAACAATGAGGTTCTACTGTAACTAACAAAAATATGTTGGTTTACACTTACAGTAAAAACAAAGCAAATCTAAGAAAGGAACTGGGAGCTGTGTGAGTCAGGGTCTTACTAGACATTAAGGCAGAAAATGTCTGCCTACCACACAATTTCACATTTGGGGTTTAAATAGTGAAAGAGATAAGAAAGAGAACAGGTTCACTTCAGTTTGTTTCTATACATTTCTTTTCATCAGGACAGTTTGGGAACTCATGTATACTGTTTAATGTTTTCTACACTCAGAGTTTTTGCATTGACTTCAAAGGGGCCAAGATGTCACCTCTGGTGTATGCAGTGTTCCCATCTCTCACAATTTTATTGTGAGTTTATTATCATAATTTGGTGTTTTATCCTGAAAGCCACAGGTACTAAGATCAGGAAATGACATGATAATTTTTTTAAATACTTTTTTTTCTCTCATGGTTGCAGAGAAACTTGAAAATATGAATCAATTCTATTCTAAAAGCACAAGCTAGAAAGCAAATAATTTTTTAAAAAAACCCTAATTTTTAAGACAATCATATAATTTTCTGACTCGTGATTTTTGAACATTTTAATTTGGAAATACTGTGCGTAGAGTAGCTGTAGTTGTTATGAAAGGACATGGAGTGTGTCAGCAGAGACCAATGTTCTTTATTTTGGAAAGTCGTATCCTGGAATTGGGGACAGAAAAGTCTAGCTGGGTGCCGCTTAAAGCAGGCTGTCATTGCTGTACTACAAAATCTGTACTTAAAATTAATTAAGTTATTAAATACAGGCTCTGAGTCTTAATAAGAACAACACAGCTAGGACACAGTCATGCCTAATAGAACAAAAAATATTCATGATCAACTTATCTAGTAATATCTGCATGAGCTGTGCTCAAATTGGTCTGTGTCCAGGAAGTTCCAGTAGTCCAGAAGAACATACAGTGACCACAGAAGGGCAAAGGGTATTGAAATATACAGCTCATGGAAGTCATCACAGTGGATAACAAGAGTGGCTTTTCTTTACCCAGCTACTGATTGAAAGGGATAGCAGAGTAGATGTCATAGATTTATGCAGTAGAGATTGGAATCAGGGTTTGGATGTCAGGAAAATATGAGAAAATGAATAGAGATGGAGACCCTGACAGTATAACCCTCATCCAGCAACATCTTAATAGCTATTGTTCATATATATAGTGCCCACAGCGTGCTGGGAAACTGAGATGCTCTACAAAATATCAAGCCATTGTCAGGCTTCACACATCAGCACACGTGATGCTTTACCCAGTCAAATGGACAGCACAATCAGCCAGCTTGTTGTTGTTATAGAGCCATCTAGCTAGTTTCGAAGGTGACTCATATCTACATATTCTCCCCTTTAAGAAACATTCTCTTCTCTAACAAACAAACAAACAAAAAAGGAGAATTCTGCAATAATGCTGATAAAATGTTCACATAAGATTAGGTACTGCACAAATTAACTAAAATAATAGTTTATAATATCAAAGCACACTAAAGAAAAGCTCAAAAATATAGCACACAGTAAAGCAACAAGATAATTCATTATGGATGTGTTGCTAATTAAGGCTAAATTTAGATTTTATTTCATGTACTGATACATGAATAAATTAATTCTCCGCAATTACTGTTCAGAGGACAATTGAATTTTCTGTGGCATCATTTGGATAACTCAGTTACTAACTTTTCAACAGAAAGCTGCTACAAATGAGTCACTTTTGGAATTTGACCTTAAACACTCACCTTTCTGAGGGGGTAGGGGGCTTTTGTAGACATCCTACCATTGTGGATGATTGCAGGTTGGAAGCGAAAGTGAGTTAGATGGGAAACTAAAGAGTCTGTGTGTTTGGTCAATGAGGTGTCTGGATATAAATGTTACTTTAATTGATGGCTGCCTCAACAGAAAATGCACATGAGCTTCCATAACTATAATTTTATCAATTTTGTTTGGAAGAGGGAGAACTGCTTGCTGCCTCACACTGAACACTCTCTGATCCATGCAGGTGCTCTTGAAGGCCTAATGCTGTGGCAACCTGACACAGCTTCCTTTCTGTGAAGAACAGCTGTATACAGTAAACAAATAAACAGTATGGTCCTTTCCATTGAGAGTGTCAGGAGCATATATCTTGGTACTCAGGTGTAAGGTATATTAGCAGTCTCTGCAATCAGTTCTGTCATAGCATGATTTGAAATCAGAAATATCTGGATTTCATTAGAATTTCTCTCCCCCCCCTTATTATTAGCAGAAGTCAACCTTGATAATATTAAATAATCTGACACCTCGTTTAAGATCAAGCCTTTTGTTCCAACTGTGAATCTTCTTGGAAATGTTGAATAATTAGATCTTGCCATCTTTTGCCCTTATACAACTCTACTAATGTTGATGGTGTTATATGGCTTTGTCCGAAGGCAGAATTTGGCCTTGTATTATTTAAAGATACCAGATGTTTTCTGGGCTATCTTTCAAATATCCCTCCTTTAGTTAGCCTTTTCAAAAGAAGTCATGTACTGTGCTTCCATCCTTTCAGGCACACTGAAAAAGGATAAAGCCCGTATGCCTCTCTCTCTCTGCTCTCATACATCACAAGCGTTTATAGCTCTTTTTACAGTTCCTTTTACGCCCTGAACAGCCATTTCACAGCTGTAAAAGCTTGTGGTGTATGAAATGGCAGGATAAACAGAGATATGATATAGATTATGTATTATACAAAAGGGTGGAGGAAACATACAATTACTATACAAAGGGAAGGGAATCACAGCCAGAGGTACTCTTAGGGCGACAGGAGAAGGGATTAGATTATAGTTAAGTAATCCACCTTCTAAATGTTAAGGGTGAAATTCACAAGTGGCCAGTGTCTTTCACACTACTTATGCCCCGTATGATGAAGCCCAAAGAGAAAGGTTGGTTCAATGAGTACTAACCGGTAACTAGGAGAGTCAGATTTATTTTTCTTCTCTACCACAGACTTCCTGTGTTACCTTAGACTAGGGATCGGCAACATTTGGGCCGGGCTGGTTTGTTTACTTGCTGCATCTGGAGGTTCAGACAATTGCGGCTCCCACTGGCCCCGGTTCACTGCTCCAGGCCAATGGGGGCTGCGGAAGAGGCGGCTAGCATCCCTCAGCCCACGCCACTTCCCGCAGCCCCCATTGGCCTGGAGAGGTGAACAGCGGCCAGTGGGTGC
Source organism: Chelonoidis abingdonii (assembly GCF_003597395.2). NCBI lineage: Eukaryota > Metazoa > Chordata > Testudines > Testudinidae > Chelonoidis > Chelonoidis abingdonii. The sequence continues at coordinate 171,247,272 of NC_133770.1, read as the reverse complement.
TGCAATCAGCCGAACCTGCAGACAAATCACTTAGTCGCTCAGTTCTCCAATTTCCTAACTGTAAATTGGGGATAATAGCACTACTTTTTACTCACAGGGATGTTGTAAGGAAAAATACATAAAATATTGTAGATGCCAAAGGACGGGGAATGATCTGGCTGTAGAGGGAGGTCTCCACATTCCCTGTGTCTCACGGAAGGGGACCCCATACTGACATCAAGGGGATATTTGAGGGCAGTTGAAGGCTAGCCAAGAGAGAGACCAAGGCATCTGTGATCACTACATGTGAGCCTAAAGCCTTGCATGAGTGATGCAGAATTATAGCAGACAGTAGTTACTGCAGCTCCATAATCTGCTCACAAATTGAGGGAGGGGAAGTTAATTCTAACTCCTTCTCAGTGCCCTGAACAAAGGCCAATTACTTAGAATTTGTGAAGATCGATAAATTTCACCCTTTAATATTTTTTCTCTCTCTTAAGTTTATGGGCTTAATTGTTCCATGATGACAGAGTCTTGAGTAAGGGGCTATCCAAAAAATCACATCTTCCCTGGGAGAGCTCAGAAAGTGAGCTGCTTAGGCCATGAAAAATTATGTTGACCGATGTTATATCAGCATACAGCTGCTGCAGTTATTACATTGCTTGTGTGTTTATGCTATGTTCCTTGTATCAGCAGTGGGCGTCTTCACCAGGAACACTTCTATCTATGCAGAGCTCAGTGTGGGGCTGTCATAAACAGATAGTTAAGGGTTAATGCCTCTTTTACCTGTAAAGGGTTAAGAAGTTCACCTAGCCTACTGACACCTGACCAGAGGAACCAATGGGGGAACAAGATGTTTCAAAAGAAAGGAGGGAAGTTTTCCTTTTTTTAGTCAGTTTCAGTTTCAGCCAGAGTGAAAAAGATCAAGGAACCAGCCTCTTATCAGAGTAGTAAGTTTTAGAAAGGGATAAATACGTTTATGTTTATTTTCTTTGTAACTTGTCTTGGTACCATTAAGGGAATTATCAAATTTTGGTATTCTTGTGTGTATTAAGATTTTTGCCCAGGGGA
>NC_133770.1:171228549-171245955 GCF_003597395.2 Chelonoidis abingdonii | reverse complement strand
AATTGGTGAAGTATCTCAAGACTATCCAGGGAAGAAAAGTAGTGCTTGGGGGTGGTGGCAGCGATACCAGATCTAAGCTGGTAATTAAGCTTAGAAGCGTCCATGCAGGTCCCCACAGCTGTACCCTAAAGTTCAGAGTGGGGAAGGAACCTCAACAGAGGCATTGTGGGACAGCTCTCAGAACCCTATAAGAGTCAACGTTACACACTATCTGCACTGAGATTCCATTGGCATAACTACATCAACCCTGACTCTACACTGCTCAGGGATGTGGTGTTAAGTCAGCACAGTAGAGCAGTTACATTGATGGGAGGAAAATTTAAGTGTAGATACACACAACTAGGTCGACACAAGCTGCCTGGCATCAGTTGTGTAGTGTAGACCAGACCTTAGTGTGTAAAAAGAGTGTGCTTGCTGCAGCACCCTTAAGATGCTTGTTGCATGCTCACCCTTCCCATGATTGGCCCCTCTATTGGGCTGGTGATTGAGTGAGGGAAAAGCCATAGCTCAGTATCTTCTAAGCTGTGTTACTCTGTTGGTGGCATTCAGAGGGACCAGTCCCTTTGCTTCTTTGATCATAGGCAGTGTTACCTTTTACTATTAGTATTGTGCACCAAGGCCTTATTGTCCTAGGTTCTGTACAAACACTGAAAAGACGATCTTGCTCCAAGGAGTTTACAATCTAAGAAATTACCTGGTACTTGTATGAAAGAGGGGAAGAAACCCCTGGTTATTTTCAGCCAGTTGTAAAGTTGACAAGAATGATCAGTTGTTGACAAAACTTGACATGGCTATTTCGAAGTTGCTAGAACCTAATAATTTTTTTTTAATTGGGTAATTGACAGAGATACTTATTGAAAATGACATATCGAGCACACTGCTCAGAGTTATGTGATCAAGTTGGGGCCACCCCAGAAGTCATTGCCCTAATTTCAATGGGACTACTTGTGTGAGTCATGTGAACAGGATTTAACCTACGTTGAAAGATCCTACTAAAATGCACATGCATAAGCGTGTACATTTAAAGTTGCAGTGGAAATAAGCTGAATTCTTTGATTTGTGTGGATTTGCTATATCAAATTTAATACAGCTGTGACCTTTGCTCTTCATGGATATACATTTTTGGCTTAATTTTATCATTGCAGTGCCCTAAAGAGTTGCCAATTCATGGACCAAAGCCCTGGCTACGTTAAAAATCACATATCAGTCTATGAGCTACCAAGATAGTTGTAATGCTTTGGGACAATGCATATTACAAAGCCCAGGATGCTGTGCATGACAGCAGGAGACAAGATATTTTCAGAAGGTGGATATGGAACGTACTTAGAGTTTGTTAGAAAAATCTAGTCTGACTATCTTTATAAAAATCTTCAAAACTATCCTCTTTCAGCAAGATTGCTTAACATTGCTTTAACAAGAATGATATTCACTCTACCAATATCCCTTCTCTCTCTCTCTCTTTCTCTAGAAAGACACACATTACTGAAAATAAAGCAAAAAAAGACCCACAACCAATAAATCATAGTCAAATCAATCAAATAACCCAACCTCAGGTAGAGTTGCTATACCCCATATGTGGAGAAAAGCCAGAGATTCTATTAAATTCACTAGAGATATCACAGATCATAAAATGACAGATTATAAAGCCAGAAGGGACTACTTTGATCATCTAGTCTCACTTCTTGCATAGCACAGGAGGGTTATGATTAGTGCCCAATCTATTTTACATGGAAAGCACTGTGATACTGTAGGGTATAGATATAGCAATGTTAAGGTACAGCTTTTGGCTTTATTACATACATTTAAATTATTCTTTTATTTTTAAATGTCTTGTATTAACAACCTGGCTACAGTTTTGTTTTTCCTCTTCTTTGAGTGAAATGATTTAACATTTTTTATACTTAAAGTGTCTTTGGTGATTTCAGTATTTTTAGCACTTGTTTTAAAAACAACAAACAAACAACAACATTATAAAAACTGAAAGTTTGCATGGTTTGTTTTCCCCTCCCCTTTCAATGCCCAAAACACCCACCTGTGTAACCACAGTGATTTTTTTTTTTAAATAAAGGACCTAGAATTAGGTAGATGGAGTCATTGAATATATGATTTTCAAAGGTGTTACAATAGCAAAGCAACAGACATCACTGATTTGGTAACCTTAATGAATCCTCTCAACACACATGCACATAAACCTTCAAAGGATGTATTATTATGCCTACTTTAATATGAGGTATGATGGGGAGCTGTCACATGGCGTCATTACCATAGAACCAAGGGTAAACAATGATATCATTAACACATTAAAATGACCACTTTGAAACACTTGCATTAGTTACTGTTAGTTTAATGACACTTTATTATTTCAAGATGTAATAGATTTTCTTTTTTAGCTTCAAAGCATCACAAAAATGATTTAAAGGGTATAACAAAATCTAATAATTCATTTGTACAGGTATCACTGGTGACATTTCTAGTCAAAATCACAACCACCAATTTATTCAACACTATCATCTCTGTTTAGAGTGCCTGGGTTACCAGTCTTCATTGCCTTGCCACATACACATTTCTGAGCTGGGAAGATACTTCTGACTACAGACACGTAAGGGTCAATGAATTAAAAAGCTAATTTCTAGAATATTTCAAAAGTCTGGCACTGCATGTAGAGGCAGTTACAAATTAAAACTATCTAACAAGCAGACTAGATGCTACATCATATGCACAAAAGCTTAAAAATGGAGAAGCATTAGATTGGGAATTCACATACATTTATATCTACCCACTGTCCAGGACAAACTATGGGCATACAACCTACTGCTACTGGTGCACAACCTTCAGTGAGAGGCTGATCCTCTTAGCACATTTCAAATGAAAATATAGAAATGTCTTATCATCATTATGAGATACTTTGACAATTAAGAATATGCAGTGTAGAATCGTTTCATGTCAGTGATGTCATAAAATGTTGAGATTTGCCATTTCTGCCAACGCTACACAGCTCCATCATTTCTCAAAAAAAAAAAATACTTGCTCACACAAATCCATACAAATCTGTTAATACATTGTTGTTCGGAAGCACTAACCAATAAACATGGCATTAAGGGGTTGGAATTAATATAAGCAATAAAAACTGTAGTCATAGTCATGTTGGAGTGTTTCTGGAAGTGCCAAAAAAATGGCACTTGTTTTGGATACCATTGTTTCACTCCACTGGCTTTTGGTAGCACTTGAGGGCTCCACATAATGCTTCATTTAAACGTACATAAATATATTCTCAAATGATGTATGATGTGGATGTGTAGGGTAAGTACATTAAACTCCAAAAATATGGCCTTTTTGAAGATTTGCTGTATGCCTACAGTGTCAATAAAACCACTAAACTGTTTCACTGAAATCAAGTTGAATTCAAAATGCTCTGGACCTAATATTGCATCAATAGAAGCATTTCATATAAAGTGAAACAGGAAACAATAAGTTGCAGCAGTAATGCATCTAGTCTGAAGGAGCTGTGGAAGCATTATAAGAGAACAACTGACACTGACAGATGTGTCCCTGACATTGTAAAAGCTCTTTAGGGTGTCATAACATTAAATGGAGATTTGTCTTGGAATATTATTCTTATTTTTATTTTTTATGAGACAGTCTTCCATTGTCAAGAAAATGCCATGCTGAAATAATGAGGACATAGTTTTGGGTTAAATCTACAAAAGAACAGACTAGCAGATAAATTCTGAAACAGTCCAAAAAGGCCATTACAATCCTTGGAAAGATGCCCAATTAATTCAGCAGACTTTGAATCAGGCCTTTAGCCTATATCAGCATTTTTACTAATCTGTAGCACCTTGAGAGGTAATGACAGGGAAATGAGGGGCAAATTCTAGAGATGTGTTTAAGGAGATTTATATTGATACAAGTCAGCTTTATGATATAACTTTTGCAACCTGCTAGCTTTTTGGTAGGTTTCATCTGCTGAAGGTAATTCCTTGTTTTTCATTTAGCAGCTTAATATCATAATGGTTTAGTTATGTTCAGCTAAGCAAGGAAATATACATAACAATGATAGTATCTTCTAGGCAGCGCTGGACGAAAAGTGGAATTTCCATCCGCAGGAAAATTTTGGTATTTCAAAATTTGTTTTCATCCTGAAGTCTGCAGAAGAGAAGAATGAGGGGGGATTTGATAGCTGCATTCAATTGCCTGAAAGGAGGTTCTAAAGAGAATGGGTCTAGGCTGTTCTCAGTGGTAGCAGATGACAGAGCAAGGAATAATGGTCTGAAGTTGCAGTGGGGGAGGTTTAGGTTGGATATTAGGAAGAACTTTTCAACTAGAAGGGTGAAGCACTGGAATGGGTTACCTAAGGAGGTGGTGGAATCTCCTTCCTTGGAGGTTTTTAAGGTTATCTTTGACAAAGCCCTGGCTGGGATGATTTAGTTGGAGATTGGTCCTGCTTTGAGCAGGGGGTTGGACTAGATGATCTCCTGAGGTCCCTTCCAACCCTGATAGTTTATGATTCTATGAATTGGAATACAAATTTGAAATCTCAGAAGTGTACTGAAAATTCATTGGAAACTTATCAACCAATTTTGATGAAGTCAAAATATGTTGTTTTGGTAAGTATGAAATATTTATTTTTTACTATATCGTGTTGGTTATTTTAATCCATTTTAAATAAACATTTTTATAACTCCCCGTTAAAATTTTGACAAAAATTGACATGTTCCCAGAAAACTATTTGATTTTGTTTGATGAGCAGTTTCCAATGAATAACTGTTCCACTGGAAAAATTTCAACTAGTTTTAAATATGAATAGTTAAAAAACAGTTTCTATGGATGACTTTATATACAGTAAGTTGAAATGTATGTTAATCAACGTTTTATAATGCACTTATAAAGTTTGTGTTTGGTTTTGTCATGTGAAGGGCCAGAATGTCTGCTGGTATAAATTGGCACAAGTCCACTGACTTCAGTGAAGTCTCATTGATTTATACCAGCAGACAATTTGATCCAAAATGTTACTGTGAACTTTCACCCAGTCATAATAATCATACTTAACTCACATATCCTTCTAGTTACTCCACGGCTACCCAGAGGATTCAGGGGACCCGGGGCAAAGCAATTTCGGGGGCCCCTTCCATTAAAAAAAGTTGCAATACTATAGAATACTATATTCGCATGGGGGCCCCTGCGCAGCCTGGGGTAAATTGCCCCACTTTCCCCCTCCCCTCCCCGGGGCACTGAGTTACTCATGTGGTACTACTCAAACTCATGTGGTTTGCAGCAGATACACTTTTATTCAACTGAGTCTGTTAGAAGTGGCATATATTCAGCATCAGTGTTAGTGTCTGTCTGAATCTGGGACACTTTTGGATCTGTGTGTTTAAACCCTGAATAATTCTGCCCTATTATGTCACTCAATTGTTTGCAAGGCAGGAAGATCATAGGCTGTACACTCAGCTGGTGTAGACAGCACAGCTCTACTGACTTCAAAGTAGCTTTGCCAGTTTACCAGCTCAGAATCCAATCCTGAAGCTTTATATGTTCTTTGGCGTGTGCCTGATTGTTCACTATTTTCCTCAAAAATTGTGATCCAGTAGGATTCCTCTGAACAGTTTATGAGATACAGGCTACACTATCCTCCATCTTGAAAGCATACACATCTCAATGGATGGTCATTAACTAATCACAATATCTATGCTCCACATACTAGCAGGCTGTGTCCAGATTGACCTTTAAAGATGGAAAGCCCCAAGGAATCATCATAGAGAGGAAGAAAAGGTGAGATACCCAGGCCCCTCCTTGTCTTCTTCAGGAGACCCACAATACATTTACCATTCCATGTTAGGATTTTGTTCTGTCATCCAATCTACCCGATAGCAGTTGTGGAGAAATGAGGACCCTCAGTGGACTTCATGGAATTTATGACTTCTCCCTTTCTGAGGTATAGAAATTCAGCTTGGGTTAGGAAGATATCTTTGGGGACAGTCTTTACCACATTCATGTATAACAGCCAGGATGTTGACAGGCTTCCTTTGTTGTCAATTAGGTTCTCAAGGCAGAAACAAATGCATTATGTTTACATCTGAATAAATTTCACTTCCTCAACTAAAAACCTGGGACACACCATCAAATTCTGAACTTTACAGCTTTCTGTATAGAGCTGAACCAAAACGCCAACTCCCAGTACCTCTGTGAATTTGAAGCTGAGTATGAACTGAACTTTGTAACTCTGGCCTTCTATCATGTCAGTATCTTATGCATGTCACCAGCATTTTAGGTTCATTTCCTTCAAATGTGAAGGAAATTTCTCTTATATGATATACAAAATGCCTGTGATGAGCTACATTATACCTCTAAAATCGATATAGAAGGAAGATAGATTGTAAGTGTGGTAGCAAATAATTCAGGATTGAAGGGGTTGATCAAAATATGCTCTTGACATTTTTGTCTTCTTAAACCTTATTGTTATATTAATCTAGCCAGAGAACATCTCTAAAACTGACATGTGATAGTCACACTCATATTCAGTTTTCTTTTTTTCTGCTAGTAGTTTTTTCAAAATATTTTTATGCTGCAATAGTACCCGAGCAATCAATTTACGAACATTCTTGAGCAGCATAGATGACTTCAGAGTGCTGGGGAATTGAAAGCAATGATTGGCTGAGAGTTCAGACGTGATTTATAATAGCTTCTGACTTTTTCTATTTTTACTAATGATGTGTTAAATGAAAAAGTAGACATTTTCAGAATGATAGCTACTTCTGCCTCTATAGTGGAAGTTGGGAACTAAATATGTGCCTGAATCCATATTACTAACTAATTGCTTCATGCAAGAATTAAGAAAATATTAATTTATATTAAGACATTTTTGAAAACAATTTATTTATAGTTTAAAGTCACAAATTAATTAATTGAATTAAGCAAAGGTAGCCAGAGAGATAAAGTTCACAGGAGCCATTTTTATCATATTCTGACTCCAGAGAATATGATAAAAATGGATACATCATTTAAGAGCTGTGACAGTTACTTTTTATCCAGTTCCCACATCTATTTAATCATATCCAGTGATTCATCCACACTAGATGGTGGCTTATAACGATTTGATGCCATTCCAGGAAGAGCCACCTTTGAAAATAGTATTTCCCAGCCTGATTTAGAGTATCAATGAATCTACATCTCCCAGAGATGTATTTTATATAAAAAAGAGGTACTGTTTTCTTGAGATTAACATGAAGCTGAAGCTTAAATAAAATAATAAATAATAATAATAATAAATATTCTCTCTTATTTTCAGCTAACCACATCTTTGCTAGAGATTATGGGATCTTCAGTCTGCTACAGTCCTCTCAGATTCTTTTCCTTTACACACTTTGGATCTGATCCTCAGGTAGTATAAACTGACAAAGCTCCCTTTCAATTGATTTCACTGCAGCCAATTTACCTCAGCTCAGGATCTGGTCTGTTCTGCTAATAACTAAAATGTGGTTCATGAGGTTCTTTAGAAGTGGTTTATCACTTATACATCAGTGATCATGTGGTTGCGGCATCATATAATTACTGCATTTTAGTTGGAATACAGTAAGTATATAAGTTCCAACTTCAAAACTTTTTAAATATAACTCTGAAATGAAACTAAGCAAGTATAACTTCTGAGGTAGTCTATTCAAAATATAACATACCCATCTCTTTAGATTTTGGACTAGAAAGTACATATGTGACAAGGGTTAGGTAATGGGATCGTTTTCAGCTTTAGGTTACCAGTTCAAACATAAATAGGACCCTACCAAATTCAAAGTCAATTTTGGTCAATTTTGTGGTCATAGGATTTTAAAAGTCATAAATTTCACGGTTTCAGATATTTAAATCTGAAATTTCACTGTATTGTAATGGTGTGGGGGGGGGCAACACAAAATTTTGTTGTGGGGATGAGGCCGGTCACAAGGCTATTGTAGGGGGGGTACGGTATTGCCACCCTTACTTTGGTGCTGCTGCCTTCAGACCTGGGCAGCTGGAAGGCAGCTGTTGGCCAGGCACCCAGCTCTGAAGGCAGCACCACCCTCCACAGCAGCCCAGAAGTACGGGTGGCAATACCATGCCATGCCACATTCACTTCTGTGCTGCTGTTGGTGGCAGTGCTTCCTTCAGAGCTGGACTCCCAGGAAGCAACCATGAAGCTTCCTGAAGCCAGGGAGGTTCCCGGCGATGGCTTCAGGAACGGCCCATGAAAAGGAAGAGGAAGACCTGTCCCTTCCTAGCCCTTCCAGGACTAGTAGCAGGAGCCTAGCGCTTGTGAGTTAAAGGGCAGGCTGTGTGTGTGAGGGGTGACCAGAGCACATCCCTCTGACCACTGGGCCCTGGGTGGCTGCCCACTCACCACCTGTAAGGCCAGCCCTGTCCCCCTCCCCATCCTCCAAAGTGTCAACCTGCTCCCTCATACCATGCCACCTCACTTCTGCGCTGCTGCTGGTGTTGCCACTGACTTCCAGTGCTGGGTTCCCAGCCAATAGCCGCTGCTTTCCACCCTCCCAACTCTGTAAAATCTGGTCTTCCCTATGATAGCCAGATTTCATGCGGGAGATCAGATTTCATGGTCCGAGTCTCATTTTTCATGACTGAGAATTTGGTAGGACCCTAAATATAATTCAGGTCAGAAGTTGACAAAAGCTAGTTACTCTTTGATAGCTGATTGATTGACTATGTTATATAAATGGATTAGTCTTGTTTGTAGTGTAAGAGTATTCACATCATCAAAACCATTAAAACCATCCTAGGTAGTACCCTTGCTGGCAGTCTCAGTATAGAGGTTTTTGATTAAACAGAGATGGTGACAAAACTACTCTCTTAGATGTGAGCTTTCCAGTGAGAGATAGGTACAGATTGTTGGGGCATTATGAGGAAGCTTGTGCTGTCATTGTACAAGCTATTTGCATTAATTGTGAATCAACTTCCATTTCTGTCAATAGACTGCTTATAGAAACAAGGAATTAATTTGGAAATTTATAAAGCAATGTTTGAGATTTTGGACATCTTGGGTGAAATCTCGGCCTCAAAGTCAGTGGCAAAACTCCCACTGACTTCATTAGGTTCAGAATTTCACCACACATACCTAATTCTGGACAAGGCTTAGTCAACTCAGATTCCCTTTCTACATCTCTTATTGGTTCATTTAAAACTGTACTCACCCACAGTTTTGGTGGCTCAATTTGTCATTTAACAGCTGTGACAGATGTGGAGCTTTCTGTAGTCATTTATGATTACTGTATGTTGATGTGGCTATTGGGATATTTACTATATGAATATGTTGGTTAAGTTTAATAGAGGGTCTTGGGGGAAAAAAACGAGTAGGAAAGGAAAAAATGGCTCTAGAATAAGTTACTTCTCTGCAAAAACATGAGGGCTGTTAAGAGATAGCGTCAAGATAGAAAAAGATTCAGGAAACCAAGAGATCGAAAGAACTATAGGACATTTAAAAAGGGACTTTTTCTCAAGAGAGGCTGTTCAGAGAATCAGACAAAGACAAAAGATCCAGCTGGGAGTATCTGTAGAACCTAGGTCCGCCTAAGTTCCCATCAGTGAATAATAAGTCTTTAGGTAAAATATATGACTGTATGCTGTTTACTGTTTCAGAATAATTTTTTGTCTGAATGCTTTGCTCCTTATGTTAATAAATAAATAAATAAAATTCAGTTGGACCAGCTGGGTAAACATGATTGATACAAAGGGTACTATAAACTGGTCTAAGATTGAGAGAATGACAGAATTCCACCTCAGGATGGGTAAAGGCACAAGACCTAAGACCTGAAGGGATGCACTCAGATAGAGCAGAAAGAGGTCAGAGGTGCAGCTGGCCCTGTAACTGTGACAACATCCATTAACTGCAGAAATAAATGGCTCTGTGATGAGGTGCACCAACCCAACACAGGGCCTGAAGGGATTAATGAGAGCCTGTGGATAAATTCAGCCTCATCCCACTACACCTGCAATGGGTATCAAACCTGGATGGAGGGGTTAGAAGGCCTGAACCTGGCTCAGTTAAGGCCTGACCAGGAAGGAGAGCAGATCGCTGGCTTTCATTAAGGAAGAGAAGCCTGGCTGGATTCAGGGAGCTGAGTGGGACTGCTGGCAGACAGAGCTTCCTTGAAGGAAGGTAGACCTGAACAGGGAGCCTAAGGCAACTGGGAAGAAGCAGCAGAAGCATGCAGGATTTGTCACACTGGTGAAGGGTCCTGCCAGGAGCAAGAGGACTCCTGCTGTATCAGGGACTACCCTGCAGGGGAGCAGAGAAAACTCCCCTCCAGCAGAACCAGCAGGGTAGCAGAAAGTGTTAAGGAACTCTGCAGTGAGTTGGTGGGAAAGGCTTAGCAGAAGCAGGACTGACACACTGGATGTTCAGAAAGAAGCTGAGGTCAAAGCCTAAGAGAGGGCAAGGTCAGAAGTGGTCCAGGAAGAAAGCCAGGGGTCTGTGCAATCAGGCACTATTTGGACTGGAACCCAGTGGAGAGAGGGAGCCTGGGTTCCCTATCAGACCTCTGTGGAAGTGGTGCCGAACCCCTCCCAACTCATCCTGACAAGCGATAAGGACTATTGAAACCTCCTGAAACCTGGGTTAAGGACTAGTGAATCTGGACTTGGATCAAAGGTCCAGGTGAAGTTGATGGACTATTATTTGTTGGACTATTAGTACTCTAGAAGAAGTGGAACTATATGTGACCCAGCTGTAGGACTGAGTTGCAAGAAACGCAGATTACTGCAGGGCTGGAATAGCTGTCCTTTAGCAGCCCCTGCTGACAAGAGCCTGATACACCATGCCCAGCCTCCAGAGGATGAACTGGCCAGTGAATCACATATTTACAGGATGCCTTAGAAATAATTCCTGTAGGCAGAAATTTGTTCACATAAAACAATTTCTTAAGACAAACAAAAGGTCTGGGTGAAAGAGTTTCAGCCAGTTCCTCATTGTCATATTCTCCTATCCAGAAAGCAAGAAATATTATACCCACTGTAGTGCTCAGAAACTGCAATTAAAACAAAGGGAGAGAGATGTCTTTCAGATTTTCCCGTCCCATGCATCTTGTGTGGCATCTGTCATAAACAGATAGCTACGGGTTAATGTTTCTTTTACCTGTAAAGGGTTAACAAAGGGAACCAAACACCTGACCAGAGGACCAATCAGGAAACCGGATTTTTCAAAGCTCAAGGAGGGAATTTTTGGGTGTGTGTCTTTTGTCTGTGACTCTGTGCTCTTCAATCGGCTTCTGAGAGAGGATCTCTCTACATTCAGGGTTTTCTAATCTTTTCTGTTTCTAAGTTGTGAGTCGACGAGGTAAGAGTAAAAACAATAGGCTTATATTGTTTTTTGGTTATTTACAATGTGTGTAATTTGCTGGAATGTTTTAAATTGGTATTTCACTTTTTTGCAAAATAAGGCTGTTTTATTCCATAAGGTTTCTTTTAAGCAAATAACCCTGTATATTGTCATCTTGATACAGAGACCATTTTTATGTCTTTTTCTTAAGAAATTATTTTTATATAAAGCTTTCTTTTTTAAGACCTGTGTTGGATTTTTCCTAGTGGGGGCTCAGGGGATTGAGCCTAGCAACAACTCACCAGGGTAATTTGTTGGGAGGCTGAAAAGAAGAGGGGTATGGCATGGAGGTGAATTGGTCCTCTCTCTGTTTGCTAATATCAAGGAGTTTAAGTATCAGTAATCTTCCAGGGGTAATCCCAGGGAGGGGAAGCCTGGGAGGACGGTAAAGAGGAGAAGGGAGTGGGTTATTTCCCTTGTGTTGTGAGAGCTACAAGGGCAAATCTGTAGTCTTGGGGTCCCCCAGGGAAGGTTTGTTCTGGGGACCCAGAGTGAGGCAGGCACTGAAATTCCTGTGCTCAGCAGCCTTTGTACAGAATAACAGTTAGCTAAGGCCTAAAATTATTTTTCGTTTCAACGGCCACACCAGCTGCGGTCATAGCTTTTCTACTCAGATTGGACTTAGGAGTTCAGAACATAAGATGCTAGCATGAAACTCAAGGCTTATTTAACCCGCTATGTCTGATATCACTTCGCACCAGACAGGAATTTCAGTGCCTGGCAGAAAGATGTAGTCAGGGCCCCAAAAAGAGGAACTGGAATTGGATAAAGGGGAACCAGGATATATGTTAAGTTACAACAGCTGAGCCTGCTGTCGGGACTACAGAAAAGGTGTTAGAACAGTCAAACTGCAGACTTGACCGGCAAAGACAATAACAAGAAAAGCCATAGATGGAAAATTGGGCCTCTGCCATAGATGGAAAATAAATTGGTCAGCCTGCTTGTTATTAACTTTATATTTCAAATAAGGCAAATAACACGTGTAACTAGTGTGCTACGTTTTGCAGTTTTAACCTTTATAATCATGGTAAAATCTGTAGTAAGCAGAGCAGCTTATCTCTTGCATGAGGTCATGCTGTCTCTCCCTGCATATATGCTTCTATCAAAATAAAGAAGCCTCAGCCTGTCTGATCTAAAATCAACCGTGTGGTCAATTTTCCACAACACAGGTTTCCCAATGGTGCATCTATATACAGATCTGAATTAATAATGAAAAAAATATTTATTATAAAAACCATGAACTCACTTCCTCTGTATTCATACCCCCTTTTATTCACTTCCTAGACATCTATAAAATTGGTGGGATTTTGGGTTTTGTTTTTTTTTTGCTAACAAGGAAGAAAATGTCTCATGATACTCAATCAATCACATCTCTTCTCCCCACTACCCCCAAGAAGACTGAAAAATATTTCAGTAAACATATTTTTGCATGAATATTCACACTACCAGGGGCTGATTTAGGCCCTCCTGTTTCTAAATCAGCCAAACAGGGAACAGAAGCAATACCTTTGCTAATAGAGCAATGTATAAAACATTTAATTTGGAAATACCTGGAGGATGAAGGGGTGATCACTAGTGGCCAGCATAGATTTGCCAAACAAACTTGATTTCTTTCTTTTATGAGGTGACTGGTTTGGTGGATAAGAGAATCCAGTGGACGTAATGTACCTGGACTTTAGTAAGGCTTTTGACACAGTCCCACATGACATTTTGATAAGTAGGCTAGAGAAATGCAGGCTTGGTAAAACTACCAGTAAATGGATACATAATTGATTAAACAACCATAAACAAAGAGTAACTATTAATGGAATGATGTTAGATTGGAAAGAGGTCTCAAGAAGGGCTCCACAGGGATTTGTTCTGAATCTTGTGTTATTTCACATCTTTATTAATTACACGGATGTAGGAATAGAGAACATACCAATCTAACCTGCAGATGACACAAAACTAGGATGGGGGGTGTTGGTAAGTTGGAGAACTGGTATATAGACAATAAAATTAAATTCTGCAAAGACAAATGTAAGTTGCTACACTTGAGGAAGAAAAAACAAATGCACAAATATACAATAGGGATAACTAGTTTTGCAGCAGCAGTGCTGAGAACAATATGAGAATTGAGGTGATTATAACCTCAATATGAGTCAACAATGTGAAGCGTTGCAAAAAAAGCAAATGTAATGTTAGCTTACATTACCAGAGGCATAGCATCTACATCATGGGAGGTGATAGTGCAACTCTACTTGGTGCTGGTTAGGGCTTAGGTGGACTACTGTGTCCAATTGTGGACCCTGCTGTATAGAAAGGATGTAGAGAAGCTGGAAAGGATCCAGCAGTGTCATAAACAGATAGCTAAGGGTTAATGTCTCTTTCACCTGTAAAGGGTTAACAAACAGGGAACTAAACACCTGACCAGAGGACCAATCAGGAGACAAGATACTTTCAACCCTGTGGGACAAAGATAACTTTCAACAAACAAACCCCTGTGCCGGAGGGAAAGTTTTGGACTCTTGTGGCTCCTTTGTTGTTCTGTGGTGTGTGTCTTGTCTTTTCTCGGGGAGTCTGAGAGGGACAGACAGAATTACTAACAGGCTAACTCTTAGAAGTTTCTGTATCAAAAAATTAGTAAGTTAGAGACAGGCGCTTTAGAGGGCTTATTTAATTGTTTGTTTTTAACTATCTATTTGCAAACATGTGATATCTGGCTGTGTTAAGTTTTTATATGTGTAAGTTGCTGGGAATATTTTTGATCTTGTATTGGTAACTGGGAAGGAAGGGTTTTCCCTTCCTTTGTCTGTAAAAACATTATAAGGACCACTGTAATAATTTACAATTCTTGAAATTACAGGAGATAATTCTTTACTTTTGTCCTTTCCTTTTAATTAAAAGATTTTATTTTAGGAGAACCCTGGATTGTATCTTTCCTTGTTTCCCTTGTTTTCATCCCAAGGAGAGTGGGTGTAAACACACAGGACTGGTGGGGGAAGGTGAGGGATAGGGGTTAGAGAGAGTGCTAATTCTCTCTCTGTGCCAGGAATACTTGTCTCTCTCTCAGGAAATAGTCCGGGGGGCAGGGGGGGCGGCCCAAACAAATACATAATTAACGCAACTAAAGGGGGATGAGGGGGAAAAATTGTATTTTATTTCTCCCTTGTTTTATAAGAATCAAGGAAATATTTGGTTTCTTGGAGGGTCCCAGGGAGAGGTTGGGAGGTCAGAGTGCCCCAAAACACCTATGCCTTTTTGTGGGTCTGTGGCTAGGGACTATCACAGATTCTAAGCTGCGTAGTTAAGGTTAGAGTTCATCGCAGGGTCAGAGTGCCCCAAAACACTATCTTTTTGGGTGGTGGCAGGCTATCAGATCTAAGCTGGTAGTTAAGGTTAGAGGTTTCATGCAGGTACCCAAATTTTGGACGCTAAGGTTCAGATTTGGGAAATATACCTTATGACAAGCGGCAAGTGTCAAAATGATCAAAGGGGTAGAATGCAAGCCATATGAGCAAAGGATGAAGTAACTGGGTATGTTTAGTTTGGAAAACAGGCAATTATGGCGGACATGATAGCGGTCTTCAAATATTAGAAAGGCTCCATAAGAAAGATGGAGAAAAACTGTTCTCTTGCCACAGAGGTCAGGAGAAGAGGCAATGGGTTCACACTAGTGCATAGCAGATATGATTAAATCTCAGGAAAAACTTCCTAACTATCAGAACAGTAGGACAATGGAATAAACTGCCTAGAGAATTTGTGGAATCTCCTTCACTGTAGGTTTAAAAAAAACAACAAAAAACAAACAAACAAACAAAAAACCCTGGATAGCCATCTGTCTTGGATGGTTTAGACACACAAATACTGCATCTTGGCAGTAGGTTAGACCAGATGACCTTGCAGTCCCTTCTTATCCCATGGTTCTATGAGTCTATTATTTAAGTGATCTATCACACAGCACAAATAATAAAAAATAGTCCAAGAAATAGTCACAGTGAATACTTTGCATGATTCTTGTAGGTGGAAATTTCTTTATATAAAACAATTTCTTATGACAAACAAATTCACAGAAATCCAACTCCTTTCACAGATAATTCCCAAACAAAAACAGATTATTGTTGTCAGAAATTATTATGAGCAGAACTAGTAGCCTAATACTTTCCATTATAGCACCCCATTTTGAGTTGTTTATAATTTTACCAATCTTTAATTTTCCATACCTGCTCTCTGCTCAAGTTAAATTTCTCTGGAATTTTTCAACAAAACTAGATTGGCTCTTTCAGAGAACAAGAGTTTACAGTAAGCTGTTAATTTGTCAAGTTCTTATTTGGGAAGAAGGTAGTTTGGTTTAAGGATACTCTAATAGGATAGCAAGGTTCTTGTGGTCAGTTGTTCGCTGCATGTGTGTTCATTTAGTGTGCTGTCCCAGCTGTGAGCAGATAGCGGAGATAGCAGATCTCAGTTAAACTACAGACTTGGTAGAAAAGGCACCTGGCAAACTCTACAAGGACACTAAGACATGACAATGCACGCAGCTCAGTCAGTGGTGGGATTTTCCACTGCTCCTGAGGCTGGCCAAAGATACTCTCTCTGAGATATGTCTTTATACCCTGATACAAACAAGTGATTACTGCCTCTTTGACATAGTTAGTTATTGCCCCCTGACATCACTGGTTATAACCCATCATCTTGTACATGTTGGTTCAATTAAAACTAGGTCTGCCAAGCAAATAATTGAGATTAATTGTGCGGTTAAACAATAATAGAATGCAATTTACTTAAATATTTTTAGATGTTTTCTACATTTTCAAATGTATTGATTTCAATTACAACACAGAATACAAAATGTACAGTGCTCACTTCATTTTTATTACAGATATTTCCACTGTAAAAAAAATTTAAAATGGTATTTTTCAATTCCCCCATTACAAGTACTGTAATACAATCTCTTTATCGTGAAAGTTGAACTTGAAGATGTAGAATTATGTACAAAAAACCTGCATTCAAAAATAAAACAATGTAAAATTTTAGAGCCTACAAGTCCACTCAGACCTACTTCTTGTTCAGCTAATCACTTAGACAAACAAGTTTGTTTACATTTGCAGGAGATAATGCTGCCCACTGCTTGTTTACAATGTCACTTGAAAGTGAGAACAGGTGTTTGCATGACACTGTCATAGTTGGCATTGCAAGATATTTATGTGCCAGATGTGCTAAAGATTCATATGTCCCTTCATGCTTCAACCACCATTCCGGAGGACATGGGTCCATGTTGATGATGGGTTCTGCTTGATAATGATTAAAAGCAGTGCAGACCAATGTGTGTTCATTTTCATCATCTGAGTCAGATGCCACCAGTAGAAAGTTGGTTTTCTTTTTTGGTGGTTCGAGTTCTACAGTTTCCACATCGGAGTGTTGCTCTACACCTCATCCCTCTGAGATTTTGGAAGGCATTTCAGATTCTTAAGCCTGGGTCAAGTGCTGTAGCTATCTTTAGAAATCTCACATTGGTACCTTCTTTGTGTTTTATCAAATCTGCAGTGAAAGTTCTTAAAATGAACAACGTGTGCTGGGGTCATCATTTGAGACTGCTATAACATGAAATATATGTCAGAGCGCAGGTAAAACACAGAGCAGGAGGCATACAATTCTCCCCCCAGGGGTTCAGTCACAAATTTAATTAACACATTTTTTTAATGAACGCCATCAGCATGGAAGCATATCTTCTGGAATGGTGGCCGAAGCATGAAGAGGCATACAAATGTTTAGCATATCTGGCACATAAATACCTTGCAGTTCTGGCTACAAAAGTGCTATGAGAACACCTGTTCTCACTTTCAGGTGACACTGTAAATAAGAAGCGGGCAGCATTATCTCCCATAGATTCATAGACTCTAGGGGCTGGAAGGGACCTCGAGAGGTCATCAAGTCCAGTCCCCTGCCTTCATGGCAGGACCAAATACTGCCTACTCCATCCCTGATAGACATTTATCTAACCTACTCTTAAATATCTGCAGAGATGGAGATTCCACAACCTCCCTAGGCAATTTATTCCAGTGTTTAAC